>NW_010528651.1:15898-17241 GCF_000687285.1 Phaethon lepturus | reverse complement strand
AGGCGGCAGGAATCAAAGCTCAAAACATTACTCTCTGGCCTTGTTCCTGCCTCCGGCAGACAGACTGCTGTATGCCAACACAGGCTGAATATTCTCTGCGACTGTTTTCAACTAAGAAACAGAAAGGTCAACTTCACAACCCATTTCTCAATGCCTCTGGTTACTTTATTTAACAGAAAAGTGGAATATATTCTTAATATAGCTTAGATATGAAATCAAACACTTAAAATAATCAGCTTAAGCTAAAGCCTTTGGCCCTCCTCTGTGTGAATGCCTGTGCCAACGAAAAGGGATTTATCAGGTGAGCTGGCTTTGCAAAACTGCAAAAATGAAAGTGCCTGCAACAGCCCAACAAGAATCCAAACAGCAGAGAGGCATATAAAGCATACAAGGTCAAACAAGGCATGTTTTGAAAACCTGCCTTTTAAGGAACATGAAGTCCTCCTACAAAGCACTCCAACTTTCTGGATTAAGACAGATAACTTTATGGAAGCTACAGCCTTTGTTAAATATAAATTTAACTACAAGGCAGTTCAATAATATAGTTCTCCCCTCCTGTGCCCAAAATACAATTAAACACTTAAAACCATCCAAATGCCATAATTTCAACATTCACTTCAGACATCCCAAGTAAATTACCGTAACCAGACAGGACTCCCAAAGGAATGCATCAGATATTTGCAGAGGACTTGGCTATAAAGGCCATGAATAAAGCAGGGCAAGTACAAGAATGAAAAGTTACCTCTGCCAAGATGACTACATCATCGTCATCTTCCTCACGCTGCTGCTCTGCTGGTGTTTCCGGCAACAAAGGTAATTCTTCATCCGAGGAATCTGATATCATGATAAGACCTTCGTCCCTGCGGTTTATCCAGTCTGTAGTAAAGTAAGTAAAGTTTGCTATTTGCTAGAAGTTGATTAACTGAAATTACAGAACACAAGCACCGAAACATCTGAAAAAGCAATCTTCACGTTTGCGTTGCAGCAACAGGGAAGAAGCGCGCAAAGGTCACTGGCTCCTCTGCAAGTTACTGTTACAGCCACTCCTACTGCCCTCAGCTCTCCGAGCAAAACACGTGCACAAACTACAGCTCAAGAGACCACAATGGCACACACATGAAAATCACTCGTTGACACTTATGCAGAGATTCTTCTATCCCAAACTTCAGCATGAGTCAAGCTGCTGCCAAAGTTATTCTGAACAAGCCATGTACATAGTACTTCCTAATTTTTGCAGAGAAGTCCTGAACATTCAGTATCTCGGGGATGATATGTTTTCTTTTATTAATGCGCAGTCCATTCTAGAGGAGAGATAAGGTTCCCTGTGCAATGTGGCCTCTTCT
>NW_010528651.1:15647-15867 GCF_000687285.1 Phaethon lepturus | reverse complement strand
AAGAGTGTGACTTTGTAGGAGTACCTTATGCAAGACAGAGATAGGCCCCTGACTGTGGGAGCAGATATCCTGCTATTAGATGACAACCTTGTCCCTCAAGGCTCGCAAGAGTGGAATATAGATGCCACTAAGCACAGCTACTGGAACTCAAGAGAGACACCCCAGCCAGAAACCGAGGGTTTCTGTACTGCAGAGACAGCATACAGCCACGCTTTCCCTA
>NW_010528651.1:5589-15635 GCF_000687285.1 Phaethon lepturus | reverse complement strand
CAATTTGACACAACGTTTTGACTTATGCTATAGCATAAGTATGCATGAGTATTCACTTATCACCTTTCAGGCATACACTGAAAGCATCAATTTGAATTCTGGTCTTGGAAGAGTGGGTGCCAATGCAAACAGCCCTATGAGGATAGGAATGCAAAGCCAGCCTCTCTCCTGTGAGGTCCTCAGGAGGGTAGAACACCATAAGCTCCTCAGATCCGCTGAAATACCTCTACATGGTGTTCCCAAGAGGTTAGCAATCTGCCTTAAGGCAGTACAACATCAGAAAGACAAGAGCCAAATATTTTGCATGTCAGCATAAAAAGAATTTTCTGTAGGTGGCTGTAAAGTAAGCGTAAGAGAGCAGTGTATGGCATGGCAACAGACTGCTAGCAGGTTCCCATTAACAGCACTCCTGCAAGTTTAGTATCTATGAGTCCTGCTGCTTGGAAGCAGAGTTTTACAAAGAGAGTTTCAAAATACGCACAAATCAGTACTCACCTTTTCCTCTGTGACTACGGAAGCTGTTCAAGTTAATTACTTCTTCATTTCCACCTCTCTCTGCCATTTTAAATTGCTGTACCCGACAGTGTCAATGCCCAGGCATGGCAGTCAGGCTCGCATGAGGAACTAGAAGACAAAATAAAAACAGGAGAGAGTGAGGCCAACTCAGCAGCACCCTAATTGTGCTTTCCCAAGACTAAGCCACTAGACCATTTTGGGGTTTCTCCTGGCTCTCCCAGCACAGCCTCTGCATCAGGGTATTTTTCCGTACTGCCTTCTCAGTGCCTAAAAGCAAACATGTGTCTGTTGTCTTCTGTTCCGACAGTTAAGACAGCTGACTGAAGAGTGCAATCGGGCCCAAGAAGCCTCTCTGGAGAAAACACAAAGATGCTTATAGCTATGCCATCTCAGCAAGGGAGTGGCGGGGAAATGCAATTTTGTCCAGCTAGGACTCAAACCCTCCCAATATGTAGATATTCTCCTGTTTCCAAGAAGTAAAAAATCTGATGCATCAACTCATATAGCAGCATTTCTGCCACCACGTAACTGGTGAGAGGAGCAAAAGCCGCTTGCCTGAGCCGCCACAGGGCAACACCACGTAAACCTGCATCTCAAATATAGCAGTTGATGTCATTACAACCATCCCCTACCTCACTTAATGCCACGAAGTCATACCATGCACAAGTGCTGCAGAAATGCCAGCACTGAGGGGAACAGGCGATACGATGGGTCAGACCTGACAGCCTCGCTGTTGAGGAGCTGAACCGTGAAGCGAGCCACACTGCTGAAATGGAGACACCAGGATCAAACCCTGAACTCCCTTGCGTGTCGCCAAGCTGAAGCACAACTTCAGAGGGACCGGAGAGGCAGTAGGCTCACTTCCACAACATCCATGCTGCTGGCACATCAGGGGGAAGCTGCATCCCTAGCAGGGCAGCACATAAGTGCATGTTTTGTGCCTGCACTGTGAACTGGCACGGGAAGAAGTCACATTTACAAAGCACAGCTTCTTGCCATCATCTGCTATTTGATAAGAGACTTCCCTGGTTTACGACGTGCTCCCTCCTCAGTGAGGGCTTGGTACAAATTCCGGGATACGCCACCCGCTCTCAAACCAAAAAGAGAGCGCAAGAGGGATCAGGATCCTTCACAGGACTGAGTTTTTGGGACTAAAATTTGCTACCCCCACCCGTCCTCAGAAAAGCACAACGACCCAGCTGGAGGCTCCTGAACAGGACTAGGAGATGAGAGGAATCACTGCAACCTGAACAGTAGGTTTCCATTTTATGCTCTGTCAGCTTACAGCTCACCACTCCTGCTATCGCAGAGCAGCTGAATACATACAGGAACTCCGGCCACAATTTGATCACTGGAACAGGAAAGGAGGTCTTTTTATGGAGAAGTATCCATCTCATTATTAAAGCACAGAGGAATCTGTATTAAATTATTATTACTGATGCCTAAGTTGGAAGAAAATGGAGGGTCTGCTATAAAATCCTGTTTGCTAGTACACAAGAGCAGTATAAATTCCTCCTCAATAGTTCTACTTAACCTCCTCTGCAGGGAACAGGATTTGCAGCTAGGACAGCAAAATGAAGAAATCCATTCAGATGCATGCTGCATACTCATATCTGTACCCCCCAAGGAACTAGCCATTGCCATCTTCTTTAATACAGGATAAAATAATAAAAATTAAAAAGTATAATTTCGCACTTAAAGCCAAGCCACGCTTCACAGAAAGCACACGCTGCACAGCAGCACTAAGCGTCAGCCGGCTTTGGGCAGGAGCGCACCCTCCTCCTGCAGAACAGCCTGCACAGCCACGTCCGACGCCTCGCGCACGGGCAGCGGGATAACGAGCAAGGCCGTAGCGTTTTTCCATTTGCAGGGCAGGACACTTGCTTAACACACCCAAAGGGTGCCAGCAGCACGGCTCAGTGCCTGAAGCAGCCTTCTCCAGAGGAAGCCTCCACCATAAAGGTTTTCAAGGCTTGGCTAAAAACAGCCACGCTCACCTGGTCCCAGCGCTGGTGACGGTTGAGGTTTGAGTGGGACACTGAGCTCAGGAACCACAGAGGCCTCTTCGAACCAGCATTAATACAAATATGCAACTACCTCTGTATTTGAAGCCTAAAACTCAGTAGCACACCCTATTTCCAGCTAGCAGCTCTAAAAGCATCATGGGCATATTGATGCTTTGAAAACGCTTCAAAAACAAGATTTTCGGAGTGCTTCCACTAGGTCCTTCGGCTTCTACCTTATAAGCAAGGAAAAATAAATCTTTCTTTATTTGCCAGAATGGCATGAAACCACTGTTCTCATCATTGCAGACAGATGCTGGAGAGGCAGCTCAGTAGCTGGATCACTGTAAGCACATTTGGTGAAAACCCTGTCCTTTTTAAAAGGTCACATCCACGTTATTACAGTTGTATTTTCCCTGGTACTCGTAAACACCTAGTCCTGCATAGCATTTTCCCACCCTTAGCCCTCTCAGTACTGTAGAAAACAAGATCAATACAGTTCAAAAGATGGAGAGATGGAAGCATGGAAAGGCCTGGTGTGGCCAAGGCCACCAAGCAGGCTAGCAGCAAAGCCAGGAGCCACAGCCAGGCCTCTTCAGCTCATGTACCCATGCCAACCACTTCTGCTTCCCAGCAGGTTGGTCCTACAAAGCTCTCCTTGCAACAGCCATCAGCCCCTGCATGGCTAGCGACCTTCACACAGGCTCATGCTCAAAGGAGCCTCTTAGCAGGCAAAAATGGTGAAGGATCACTCCAAGACAGACTGGGGAAGAACGAGGACATTCGTGAAAGCCACAAATCAGCCCTCGCAGCATCAAGCTGTGCGGACAGAGGCCAGACAGGTGTCTGCTCAGGTCTGCTGTGCGCAAAGCTAAGAGGCTTGGATATTTCTCCCCTACAGGGGCATGCAATGTGTTAGCAGAGTTTGGTATGTGTGTACGTGTGGGTGGGTCAACACCACAAATGCTCAGCACAGTCACCAACAAATCTTCTCCCAAATAGCTCAAACGGTGCTTTGTCCAATGGTGGTTAAGCCACAGCTGTTCATATCCAAGAATAAGGGATAAGTCACCAAACCATCAGCAAGACCGTATTCTCCATGGGCAGCTCCGGTTCCCACAGAGAGGAACTTGCAAGCTTCAACCATGAGCGTCAAAAAAGAGGTATTGGAAATAATCTGAAATGAAATTTGAGATAACAGACTGTCTATCCCCCTGTGCAACAGAAAGATGTGCACACATCGCCGGAAGACTCATGGTGGTTTAAAAGCAGGAATATAATAAATAGCATTAACTGTAATACACAGTCAAGGCAACAATAAAAAAAAGCCACGCCTGGAAAGAACTGGTAATATACCACTTTTCTATTTCAAAACAGACTGCATAAAAACCCAGGCAGCTTAATAAAGCACTGCTTTGAGTGTAAAAGCCAAGCTTCCACCAAGAGCTAGCAATTCATTTTGTCAATACTCAAAACAGAGCTCAAGTTTAAACAAGTATCTATAAGCATGGGCCAGTTCCATCTAGTGGCATGAATAAGAAGTTTATTCGTGTTTATAGCACTAGGCCACCAAGAATGTGAAGCAACAAGTTCAAAGCCACCCTAGGGTCCTGCCCTACATAAACAACAAAATAAAGCAGGCAAGACAGATGGAAAGGAACTATCCCACACTACCTCAGTGATTTCAGTGCTATTTATAGGTAAAGAATGAGGCTACGTATAACCAAGCTCTGACATGACCATCAGCTTCTTTGCAATACAGTCAAGGACAGGATACTAGAACCACTTTAAAAGAAAAAGACCTGGCAGCAGGCAGATACACACTTTGTAAGCTTTCTCCCCCCATTTTTCTTAAAGGCTCCTACCTGCACTACAGCACACAAACTGGACTCGGGACTCGAATCACTATACAGTATCAGGGTGACACACAACTCTTGTCATGACCTCAAAGCCACTCGCTGACAGCACGGTGAAGACTACCACACTGAAAATGCGGTTCCACCAAATCTCCCCTCCTTTTTCCACATTACTCCATGTATTCATGACTCTGAGCATCCAAGTTGTTTCACTGCACAGCTGATAAAATCCTCCCTGTTAAGGCTTTTTCTACAGCAACTTGAGAGGAGAAGAACCCATTAACTGAACAGCTACTGGAAAAATCAGAGACCATGAGGGACTTAGGAATAACTCTTCTCTGAACTGACTAGATAGCAGACTGGCAGTTGAAGTCGCATGTACTTCCCAAACAAGCTTCTCATACATTCAGAAATATCTACAAAAAACACTGGTCCCAACTGCTACTATGAGTTGACAGATCAGCTACTAAGAGGTGAAGCAGGTCTTGGGTACACACAGAATGCTCACGCAAGGATTTCCAAAACCCATTCAAAATCCCTGCAAACACCACGCTACATATTTTTAGCCTAACTTAAAAATAGCAAGCATTGGTACTATGCATATATTTAAACTCCCAGTATATGCAGGCGTTTCTGGACTGCAGTAATTGGAGCAGAACTCAAATCTGCTCCCTCCATCTTGCATTTGTGCTGCAATGAGCATCTTCAGACGGTGCTAGAATTCAAAGCAACAGTCCAGAGGAGACCCCCTTCCTAGACACAGGATAACGTATTTCCCCCCCTGCCCCAAAATCCTGAACACCCAAAGACCTAAGACAGGACTAGCCTCAAAGCACTCTTTTCTGGCTCTAGCTCAAGGCAACAGGAGTAGACAGAAAGCACTGCAGGGGAAGTAGGAATTCAAATCCCAACCGAAGCAGCGGGGGGAGAGCAACTTGAAAGAGATGTCAGCAACATCAAATCATTGTGTGATTTAGCCTCTCCCCCATACAGCAACACCACTATTGCTCACCTATGTTGACAGAAGAGCATCAGCTCCTACTTTCTGCCTGCGGGCACCAAACGTGTCTGCTGGTAGCCTGCGAGAAAGGTGAATTTCTGGCTCATTTCAAGCTGCTAAAACAAAGAGAAGCTACTTAAATAATGCATGGCTTGTGACAACAGCAAAATGAAAAGCTAAAAATTCATCCCTTAAAAAAAAAAGCACAACAGAAGGGAAGTAAACCAGCCCCACTTACTGTCAAGCATTTCACTGAAACATTTCAAAGGGTTTGCAGCTTGCTGGGGGCTGCTCCTCCTCACAGTCACTTAGCAAAAGCAGGGAGAGTTTAACAGTGGTTGATCATGTTAAGCAGCATCATCCCAACTGAAAATTAGAAATCCCCTGATAAGCCCGACAAGAGCCACTGGGCACAGACAAATGCTATTTGCTATGCACAAGGCAGCTACCACCACTGCATCACACCTCGCAAAGGAATAAAGCCAGAGGTTAAAGCACAGACCTGCAGCACAGCTGCTGCTGAGCAGGTTGGCACGGAGGCCTGCCCACAGCTCAGGCAAAAGTGGGAAACCATGCCAAAACAAAAACATTGGCCCCAGCCCAAAAGCCTTACCCCTGGCCTCCTGAAGACAGGAGCGTGTGGGCAATGGCTCGCAGGCAAGACCACCTGGTTTCCAGCAGCGGCTTGGTCTGCTGCTAAGAAAACAGCACATGCCATTACAGATACCACACAACAGCTCCTCTTCGGAGCACGGAACAGGGGTAGACTTGGCACAGCTGCATCCATGTAGCTCTGCCACCAATTTCTGGACCTGTAGTGTGTGCTGAAGAGGAACAACATACCAGAAGATCCTTTAATAACAGAATTGGCTTATAAAACACTCCCTAGGTGTTCCACAAGACATTAGCAGCGTGTACCAAATGATTGCAGACAGACATATACATCCTCTAAGAAAACGACAGGATTCCTGAGATCTGAGAAAAATCAAGGAAGCTGAAGTGAACAATTTTGTCTCCAGCAAGAGCCAGGTAACACAGCTGTACCGCAGAAAGCCAGAGACTTGATTTCATCACACCAAAACATAAGACAATATAACACTGAAAGCATTTCGTGGCAAGTAAATCAAAACTGCATGTTTACCTCCCCATACAAGATAGCCAACACACACATTGTTCAGAAAACATCTCAGAAGAGCAGCCACTGTTTCTGCAGCCACACCAGCATCGTAACTGGCTTCAGAAGCAGCGCTCCAGGCTAGAACATTATTAAGATGGACAAGAGGGACAGGGAGTCTTTAAGTTTCTCTGGCAGCAATCACAACTTCTAGTCACCTCACAGAAGTTCCCTATTCTTCACCTTCTCTTACCCAAGAAGAAAAGCCGCAGCGTGAAACACGCACCGACGCAAGCAACGGCCCTTGCCACCAAGGCGTACGTTGATGCAAGCTCTCTTGATGATGGCAGAGTGCTTAGTTCTCACTCTGTCGACGAAAACCAAATTATGAGCTCAGTAACATGGGGCCGTCCAGCTTTACCATGTGTTTGCCACGTGTTGTGTTGTAGCTTCATGCGGAGCTCTGCTGTGCATTTTTACAGTCAATACTCAGTCAACAGTGCTACCAAGATCACATCAGAAGATACCTTGAAAAGAGAAGCTGTGGATTAACAGGGTACGAGCTGTATCTACGTGCCGCTGCTCCAGTCTAATGAAAATTGCTTAGTCAGGAGCAATTAAGAGACCAGATTTTTAGGTATTACTTGCATTTAAAGCCCTAACTATACTTTCCCAATTTTGCAAGTCAACTTAGGACTTACGGGAAACATCTTGACTGTCTGTACATCACAAGACTTCTAGTCAACCTCACTTGCAGTTCATCATTCCATTAAGGTGACAGTATCAATCATCATTTTTTTAATATCCAATCTCCATTTTTATTGCACAAGAGAAATTTTTATTGTACAAGAGAAATCTGTCCAGTTTTAACTTATTTGCCTAACAGCTGGCCGCCTACCATAATCCTAGTTTTTCTAGCAAAACCAGTCTCTGCTCTGTGAGCTCTTCTCTAAAATGTAAGAATGTTTTGAAACAGATGTACTTGTTTTCCAAAAATGGGCAACTACTAATTCAACTCAACTAAGAGTTTCTGATGCCTTCAAGCTATTCCCTGGTGACTGGCATCAAGGTCAACTGCTGGACATTTTGGTGCCTTCCCACGACCCCCGTCAAGTCCTTCTGCTAAATAACTGGGCTGCATATCATCACATCTCTCCAACCAGCATGAGACTGCTAATTTTGATGTATGCAAGATCTGCAAAAGAGGTGGGGAGCTTTGCATCAGTCATTTGCCTCCCCTATCAAATTGAGTCCTAAAAAAAAATAATTTATAAAAGCTGGTTAGAAAGGAGAGTTAATGCCATTGCCTTGAGTAGCTCATTTTGAGAGCAAAGTGAAAATTCGAGGCTTTGAGGGAACAAGAGGCATCTCTCCAGACAGCTCCTGTGAAGGGTAGTACCCTGCCCGCCCCAGACTTCTGGCATGTGCAAGATCACACGATGTAATCACCAAAACCTCCCTCCCACATCACAAACACAGGGGACAGCTCGGCATTTCGCGTTCAAGCAACGATTTAGACGCTAGCAGCTCAGCACTGCACTACGGCAGCACATACACACAAAACCAACCCCTTTGAGCTCACAGTCTATCTCCCAACCATCATTTCAAAGAATGGGTTTGTTCTGATTTTGTGGTATAAGGGTGGAGACGAACGGAAGAGCACGTGAAGCCATGTGATTTGCAGCTTTGCCGCTTCCAGAGCAAGTTTTACTTCCAGTTTTCTTGTCCTGAACTCACATGTATCCCAAGAAAAGGGGCCAGAGGCTGTTTTCTCTAAGCAGCACTGTTATTAAACCCACTGGTGTCTGAAAGAGCCGGACTCCACGACTACCAGGTGCTGCACATACCTGTCGTGGCTCTACATAACAGTAACTGCAACTGCCTCCTCCTCCCCATCAACCCCACGGCCACACAGAAAAGAACAAGAGAAATGTCCTACGTGCCCCAGGATATACATGAGAGTGCTCCCCTGTTACTTGTACTTCACCAGGAGAAAGGACACAGCATTCCCTCTCCAAATCCTTAGTAGTTTTCTTTCCTTTTTTTTTCTTTCCTGTTTTAAGGGATCCCGAATGTCACCTTCAAAAGGTGTAACAGAACAAAGAAAACCAAGTGCAACCTTTTAAGTAGTTATTTAACAAGTTGGATGCACGTCTTCAGGAGCCTTCAGGTTACCATCTTAGCACCGCTTTTCACTGGAGAGGAAAACAGAAATAAAGGAGTTTAAGGTTGCTGGTTAGGGTAACCCACAGGCTACGGCACTGACATTCACACAGAGGAGCAACTTGCAGCCTGCTCCACTCGCAGCTCTGTTTGCGGAGGCACCGGGAGCAAGAACAAGAGAGACAGGCTGCACAATACCAGCAAGATGGTATTAAAAGCAGCAAGGGACTAGCTAGACCAAAGTCAGAGGGCTGGAAAGCACGAAGGGTCAGTTTTAGTCGCGGTAATGGCCAGAGGGCTTTAAAATCATGAAGGATTGATAGGTTGCAATGGCATCCTAGATGTCAAGCTGCTGCCCAGCAGACTAAGTCTGGAAACAAACATCTAAGCTGCAGCTGGGAAGCTGTGTTCCAGAAAAAAAGCATAATGTACCACCAGGAGCAAATGTGGAAAGGAAGGAGCTATTTTTTAATTTTATTTTAAGTGTGACCTGAACCTATCACAAGAAAGAAACAGACTTTTGCGGTCTGCAAAGCACACGTCACCTCATTGCACAAAGCTGCTGACAGTATAAAAGCTAAGACTTGACCTTGAGGTGGCACAGAAAGAAAAAACCCCAACTTATTGCAGTAGCCCACCTTAGCAAAAAGGAAGGTTTCTGTGTTGATCTGCACAGTACTTTTAGAAGTAGCGACTCAAAAGTTTGCCACCAACCATTCTAGGTGTCATACCAGAATTAGGGACTTCCAAAAATAATGAATTCACAGGTCACACATTCCTTTTATGACAGCTATACCCATTTTTTGAGCCACATTAAGCATCTGCACTTGCCATGATTTCAAGGGTCAGTGGCGGCCAGAAGCTGAGGCTTCATGTTTAAGAAGGATTTTGCTGCAATACCCACTTAAGATGGTCACATTCCCACACCACATCTTGTTACCTCCTCACACGCTGAGTTCCACACCAGCATTCGTTACAGCTTTGGAAAGAAACACCCTAGAAAACTTTTTTGTAGGATTCAGATCAGATATCTTCTCTCCTCATACATCCACCACAGCATGACTGGGAGAACAGAAATAAGATGCTAATATAAACTGCAAGAAGGGGAAGATCTTAAACTGCAGCCTAACAGTTGACACTGTGCAACCACAGCTGAGATACTTAACTAGCACTCAAACTATACGTGCTACTAGTCCAAGATCAGGCACTGCTTTTGAAAGATGCGTTTACATATTCAATTGAAGGGCTTAAGTAAGTACAACAGCTTAAAGCCATACTGAGCCAACAGGCCAAGTTCACTCTGGAGTGAAACGAGTCTTAAACTGCCTTAAGTACCGAGAGTATAATACCAACAGAAACCTTGTAAGGCACATGCAATACCTGAGCAGCAAGTC
>NW_010528651.1:3273-5558 GCF_000687285.1 Phaethon lepturus | reverse complement strand
TTCCTGCTGGAAAGAATAAGAAAAGCTGCTTATTGCACCCAACAACTGCTGCATGAGAAGGATTCCCACCAACCCATCTGAAGAACAGCAACTATGTCCTTACTGCTCAAGCACTGCAAATGGCCAGTTGTTACAAGATTTTCAAGCCAGCCAGCAACTGCTTTTGTAAAGCCAGGTTTAGTTTTGTTTGCAGCCACGTGTTAGCCTTGTGGCCAACCAATTCCAGCCCAGCGAGCAGGCTCGCCGCAGCAGAAACCGAGGGCAGCCTTCCAGGCTCACGGTAGTTGTCCACTCTGACTTCATCCACGCCACGTGGCAGTGGCCATCGCAGGGTTTAAGCAGAATATGTTAAAAGAGCAGAAAAGCAAAGATGTTGTATTTGAGGTAAGCATACCACTACATCAGAACTGAAAACAGGGAAATCTGATCATGGCCAGATTTAGAGATGCTCCACATACAGCATTATTCTTTTCTGAGCCTCTTACAGTTCACAAATGAATCAGTTGGCCAGCTAAAAAGCATGGAAAGAAGCACTGCACATTAATTCTCCAGGTCCACAGTCATGCAGATTTAGGAGATTGCAAGGTACCTAACAATTTTACACCACGGAAAATTAATAATATACATTAATATACGAGAACGACTACGGGCCACAGCTAAGAGGTTACACAGGCTGCAGTCAGATCATTTGCTAAGGACACGACTTGTTCTTAGGCTGCAAATTTGCATGCCTACCCCTTAGTCATCGCAGTCAAGTGTCCAACACTCTCCAAGCCCTCACATAACAGAATATAAGTTCTTTTCCTGGGTGTTGCAACAGTACAACATCAAACAGATTATTTAACCATGTAGGACAGAGAGTCAGTAAAAGCAGCCACAAACTACTAAACAAACACAAAAACGTTAAGCTGAGGAGCACTCTTCAGACCCTGCGTTCAAGTCAGAGGTGCATTCCAGCCGTTGCAGGCTGGTCTGTGCTAGTCGTGGCTGATCCAAGGGCACCTCCCAGTTTGTACACAATGAAGCCTGCTCCACTACAATAGGATTCCGGTTTAACAATATAGAGAGAGAGGACATGAACTATTTATTCTAGCCAAGCTACTGCTAATGGGTCTCGCCAGTCTTGTTCATCTGTAGCTGGAAATCCTAGCGGCAGGGGAGGTACGAAACGCCCTATGCTGCCGGTTTCCTGCAAGGGAGAAAAAGCTTCTTTTCCTGCCTCCCCGTTATGCCACTGCCGTCATCTTCCTCAAATCGCATTACAGCACACTACAGCAAGAGCAGGGAGAAGAGGAAAGTCTTCTAGGCAGCATCGCCGCTCCGCTGCAGGCAGCTGTCAACATTGCTGCCTGCTCCACTCTGCTACCCCACTGTTTAGCCAACGACATTTTGTACATGCCACGGGTATGGGGGTAAGTGGCCCTTCTGCTACCAGCCTTCAGGTACCTTCAAGTAAAAATGATCTGCAAGAGAGGTTTCCCCCTCCATCAAATATAAAAATGCATCACGTCTTCAGGACGGTATTTGGAAGTAGAAGTGTCGATCTGTTCCTAAGTCCGGTTTTGCAAAGGCTGCGAAGAGCCAACCGCTGTCTTCCCTTCTTCAATCAAGAAATAGCAGTAATGGTGCCCAGAGCTTGGTAAGAGCATGTCCGTGTTGACAAAGCAGCACAGGAGCCCTGTGTGAGAAGTGCTTTAGACAAAGTACATTATGTGAGGCCATTTTCCACCCTTGTATCCTCCAGACAAAGATTCTAGCTAGTACAAATCCCGATCACCTTATACTACAGAGTAATACACATAATCCCTCTACAGATCTTGTCCAAACGTTTATCTAAATATTGCAAACAGTAGCTTGGCCTCCTTACCGAGGTAAGCAAACCGAGTGTGAGCAATACAGCACTTGTCCTCAGAAGCCAACTGAAAACATTTCGGGTCACCCTGACACCTACATGCACTCCCGGATTTATTTCAGCTCATCAACTTTGCTTCTCGTTACGAGGGACGACAACAGCCTCAAAGTCACCCTGTGAACAGACAGGCACCATTGGCACCAGCAAAGGAGCTGGGCCTGCCCAAAGCCAGCGAGGAAGCAACGCTTAATTTAGGTTTCCTCCAACCCGGGTCAGAAGCACTACGAGATGGCACCATGACTCGGGGCAGCAGCTGCCCCGTGTTGAAATCTTTCCCCAAAGCACAGGGCTTTTGCCACTTAATCAGACACTTGACAGTTCCCCTCATGAACACGGTGAAGGAACCACAGCAGTGCTGTGAGAGAAAGGTATC
>NW_010528651.1:0-3257 GCF_000687285.1 Phaethon lepturus | reverse complement strand
AGCAGGAATATGATTTCTAGTCCTCAGCAATTAAAGCTTTCTCAAGGATCATTACAAATTTAAAACCACGGCAAGCTCTTAAGCACTGACCCAGAGGAAAAACATCACTCCTGAGATATTCCAAAATAAACCTGAAATTCTATAAAAGCAACATGAAGGCTGCTGAGAATGAGATTTTCCCAGCTCAGTAAAACATTCCTCATTATCTCACATCTCAGTGCTTTGGCAAGGATAACTTATTCAAGCCACCACTAAGTGGCCTTCTTCTCTTTTTTCCCATTCTCCCTGCCTACCCCTCCCCAATTTCCCAGATTTCCCTGTCCCAGTAACCTGCTTAAAATAAAACTAATCCCCATCAAACCAGTACTGATCAGCACGTTATTTAGCTCTGTTCCAAAAAACACAGGAACTACCACATCAGGACATAGATAACCTTATCTCCTGGGCTGCTACTGGAAGATAGCTAGTGTCTCAAGTCAGCTGCATGTTTTGCACCTTCTACTGCTCACTATATTGAGAAAAGGGACCTAGCCCATCAGGGATAGATCCTGAGAAGAATAACTGAAGTTACATGTAGCAGCTTGAAAAGCCCACCCATCGACCAAGGCATGCAACACACAACACTTATTTCAGCACACACAGACTTCGAAGACTATTAGTGCCTCCTCTAAGTAATTAAGAAGATGTCTGAATTCAATAATTTAAGTGGAGACTTAAAATATCTCCAGATCAAATCTACATGCAAAAAAAAAAACCCCTAGCTTCTGACGAGAGGAATTAACGGCGCAGTTCTGACTGTCCCGAAAAGAATGCAGCCGGCGGCAAGCCCCGACGCCCATCGCCGTGCCGAGCTGCTGGCGCTATGACACAGTAAACCACTCACAATGACTTTAAAAAGAAATAAATAAAAATAAGACACCCATTCCAAATTAATGAATGGGAGCTTCTTACAGCAGGCACTAAAACACACCCAAAGGGCTCCACATCTCTCACACTTGGGTTTGTGCTACTCCAGCTTGCTAATCAGCTCCTGGCCTCTGAAATACGCTTCCTGCCTCTCTCCAGCTGCGCCGAAGTCACTGGAGTTGCATGCTCACTCCACCTATTTTTGCCACAGGACTTTTTAGCAATTTGCGTCCAATTTCAAAGCACAAGCCACGCTGCCAGCGATCGTAGCTCGCCAGCAGCAGTAACGCCCACTGCATTCTCGGGCAGACAAAGCATTGGCCTACCCAGGAATTTGGACTTCAAGGCAGCTTCTGAAACACAAGCCCAGGAACTGGCTGCCAGCACCCTGCTGGAAACCAGAATGTACCTTATCAGTAAAGCCTGCCCCAACCCCTCTTCCAGGAACTGTTACTCGTGCCCTGACTTACACAGCTGCCCAGGAAGGATGCCTGAAGCCAGACCAACAGGAAAACGTCCTAGGAAGGAAAGAAAAAGAGATGGAAGAAGGCCCGTTACCAAAATGCAGCCCTACCAAGTGGGCTGAACGTCTCTACAGATCTTCTTCAGGAAGTGGGTCTGAGTCCTTTCCCAAGTCTTGGTATTCCAGGCACAAACTCCTGTCAAGATGATTGTTTATTAACATCTAGTCACACCATGCAGACACCCAGCACATGAAATCTATTAAGATGTTTACAATATTGAAAGGCCTGATCTAAGGCAGTGGAATTTTTGCACGGCATTCATCCTAGAAATGAAAAGCTCAGATTAAAGCTGTAAATCCCACAGTTCTGTAATTAAAAGCTGCCCCTGCAATTCTATTAGTCCTAAAGAAAACAAGTTCCACCACATGGTTTGTGCTGCACGCTCCTACGGCATGGTACCTGTACAGGGCCATACCAGAACCTGCTCAGGATTTGGGTCGACAGAGTGATGGGTCTCAAACATCCCCCCTCACCTTCCAAACAGGTTACTGGAGGATAAAAAGATCTTATGCCATCCTCTCTAGAAGCGGGAGGAGGCCACTTTGTAATTGAGCACGCAAAATCTACTCTGTTCACCTGACCAGGGATGCCCGTTTTCTTCTCCATTTGCTACTGCCGGAAACTTGCAAGAGCTCCAAAGTACATCAATCCAGCTAGCAGAAACTGTAAGAAAGAGGAACCAGCCACCACAGAACAGAATAGAGAAACGGGGATCTGCTCGTAGGTCTTAGCACTAAGGTTGCCTGTGCCTTTCAGCCACCAAGACAATTAGCTATTGCTTTTAGGATTGCTACTCAAAATAAAGCAAGAAGAGTCTGCTGTTCTGCAGGGCAGTCAGTAAACTGCCCTTACACACAACAGATGCTGTGAAAGCACACAGACAACCGAGCTACAGTCCCTCAGCATTATGCCTCAATAATGGCAATGAAAGTGCACAGCAGCAACATTAGCTTTTCTTTTTTAAAGCATCAGAGGTCTCAAACCAGCAATCTAACTGTAATGCTTCGTGTAAGAACCCAAACCTCGCTTGACAAGCAGTAAGGAAGTTGAAAAGGAATGTCGACAACTAAATTTATTGATACAAAAGCTATGTCTCTGCTATAAGCATTTTCCCATAAGACTCTAAAATAAGGTATTAGAAGACATTAGAAGCCAACACTTCAGGTCATAAAGTGAGATGGAAAAAAAACCTCCCAGGCCAGACTCGCAGGTGCAAGCGGCCGTTATCCATCCAATGGCCACACAGGGGTTCCAGCGAGCACAGCTGCAAACGCCAGCAGATCCATGGGACAACAGTGATTTTTTTAAGCCGACCTACATTTCCCCCATCCCAAACCGGCGTACGGGAACACTGCCTGGGTGAGCTCACGCTCCTCCCTTTGCACACATGCTGGAGTCGACTACAATTCTTCAGCCTCAGAATTCCTTGGTGAGACCTCGACCTTCCTCCAGCCGTCTGGGGGAAACGAGTGCTGCTTCAGAGGCAGAAACGCCCATCAGACACCTCCATTATACAAACGCTGCACACATTAGTGCTTCCAGCGCTCACGCTCTCCCACCAAGCTGAGCTAGCACTCACATCAATAGAGGAGGGAAGAGGAGGAGGATCTCTTACACATATCCCTCAACTCTGGGGACAGCTGTGTTTTGGGTTTCTTTTCTGCAGCAGATGCCTGAAATGTCAAGATGTCCCAACGGCACCAAGTATTTCCACAACAAGACAGGGGTCAGAAGCGAAGAACAAGTTTCCGTCTGCCTTTCCCCACCGGCTCCGGAGCCAACGCTATTTCTCTTCCCGAGCACAACCACACAGCCCAGGGGACCTGA
>NW_010528650.1:399-3226 GCF_000687285.1 Phaethon lepturus | reverse complement strand
TGCTGCCTCACTGTGCACTGCTTTTACAGCAGAATTGGGTAGTAGTAAAGCTGCTAGGTCTCACTGTAGTGGCATTACATTTTCCTGTGCACAGGCTGTCTCCAGTTCCTTTTCATTTCCTGATGGTTCTGTTTCTTCTTTTTAGGTAAACTAAAGCCAACCTTGGCCTTCATGTCAGGAAAGTTAAAGATTAAAGGTAACATGACCCTGGCAATAAAGCTTGAGAAGATGCTGACACAGCTTAACTCTAAACTGTGAGGGGAGACCCTTACTAGCACAACAGTGGCCTTTCATGTGTAACTGCAATGCTGTTTTAAAATGGTAGTCCTTTTTTTTCTCATATGCAATATAAGTATGGATAAAATGTGAGATTTTTAGAGAAGAAATAACTCCGTCTGATTAATAAAAGAAGATGTTTGTCTGTGATTAAACAAATTCTTTCTCATGAATACAACTGTTGAGTTGTGAGTGGTTTTTTTCTGCTCCTCTGGACCAGTGCAGGACACCTGAAGTGGGTTTTTTCCCCACTTAGTTGCTCCACACATCCCATAAAAAGGGCGGGAGCAAATACCACCCTGCGAATCTGTTTCTGTGGTAGAACTGCTATACAGAGATCCCTGAGCTGGCTTAGAAATGGAAACAATGTGGTCGTTTTAGCAGGGCCTAATACACCTAGTAAATGAACATCTCATCACTTTTTTTTTTTTTTTAATTTCCTGAGTTTTTGTGTCTCTGTATTGCAGTGAGCTAGGCTGCACAGACATACAAGCCAGGTGCACCAACCTCTTAAAATGTTTATCCAGTGTCCCCAAAAGAGCTGCCCAGAAATCAGAGCATTTTTCTCTCCTAAGCAAGCTGAGAAGGATTTTTTTTCTTAATTCACTGGGCAGTCCAATAGTTTTACAAGTTTTTAAAGCATGTGCTTATCTAAGATTGCTTATGTATTGTGAAGGTTGCATCTTTACTGCTTCCATTGCAGTTGAATTCTGGTAATGAGACAGAAAATGTCAGACTCACCTCTGTGCCCTGTAGTCTCGGGGATCTTGGAAAAAACGAAGACAGGTTCCGTTCTCAATAGGCATGAGGGGCTGGGGGCGCAGGGGGTGGCTCACCCCATGTTTGGGAGCATGGCAGCACAGGTGAGGGCTGCCCCAGTGGGAAGGCAGCACTGTTTGGCTGTGTAAGCATCCCCAGTCCAGCACCCATGCTGGGCTGGGCTCCGCAGCGTGCTTATCCTTGCTGGGGAGTGAGCTGTGCTCCCTGTCTGCCTGTCATGCACCTCAAACTGTCTTCCCATGCCCCTGCCACCAGTCCCAGGGGGCCCAGCCCAAAGGGTTCGGTCTCCACCGTGCAGTGTCCGCTTCCTACCCCCATCCCAGTGTCCAGGTTGGTAACCACTGTGTCCCTTGCCGCTGACCTACTGAGTTGAGAGCGGTGCCAGTTCGCACAGTCCTGCTGGCTGAAGGAGAGCAGGAGCACTGGTGTGCACCGGGACGTGGCAGCAAAGGCTGCACGTGGAATAGGAGGGAAAGCAGATCCAGCACTGGCAACCAGAGGCCTCGGGAGGAGACTGAACGCCTGAGCTGATTGTAAGGCCGGCACCCGGGCTCCAGCACAATAACAAAGTGTGTATTCTCTGCCTCCCTGTGAAAACAAACAAAAAAACCCAAATAATGCCTCACGACGGCTTTGGGTGTTATAACAGCTTTGGCTTCTTCTGGCCTGGATTTGGGGTAGGCTCTACTGAATGTAGAGCTTTGCTGTGCAATCTGAAGGGACCCCACAGCTGGGAATGGGGGGAAAGTGTTTCACAGAAATACCTACAGACCGATGCATACGCTGCTGCTCTCCCAGTGGGATGGATGGCAGACAGGCAGCCCGGTGCACCTGTGGGTATTTACGGCTGGGGAGGAGGCCACCCCAGCTGCATGAACCACAGCTGTGAGGAGGGCAGGGGGGTGGCCGGGTCAGGGGACAAAAGCCAAACTGAGATAGATGGGGGCTGTGCAGAATGATACGAGTATTTTGCTGCTGGCCTTCCTCAGAACAGCGTGATGGGGAACAGCTTATAGGAGCAAATTTGAATGTCTCCCCCTTGAGGATCTTTCAGGGACATCAAGATGTTGAACTGCACCTTTTTCCCAAATAAGGTGGCTTTTTATCTTGAAAAAGTAGGTACTAAAATAACCGTCAGGAACAACACTGGCTTGCAACACAGCATGGGTTTTGTTTTCCATGAAGCAGTTTAAGCCTGTTGGCTGTTCAATGTGAGTTGATACCAATTTGTCAGGTCCTGTGGAGTCGAGTGGTATCCAGCATCCTTCTGTTCTCGGCTGGGTGTGCAGAATTTCGCTTCCAGCGGAACGCTGCTCCAGTCCAGCTCACAGCACTGGAGCCTTTACCTCCCTCTTGCCTTCTGCCTCCCCAGGTCACCAGGATGCTTGTGGCAGCGTCGTCTGTCTGCCGCTCGCCCGACCGTGCCTGTCCCCTCCTTCCCCCCCTCCGCTCGCCCCTCTCTGGTAGCACAGCGAGGGCGAGGTCAGGCCTCGCCTCCAAATCCTGCACCGCCACGGCCGCACGCGGAAGCTCTTCCGCACCGTCTCCTCCTCTGCTGCCTGACGGAGACTCGACCTCCCCCTGCCCTGCCGAGCTGCCGCCTGCTGCTGCGTCCGCCTTGGCCTTGTCTTCTCCCCTTCAGCTTTCCCGCAGAGATCCTGCGCAGGACTTGGGATTCACGGCGGGCTGACGCCAGGAGGGGGAATCACCCGGTGGGTCTGAGCCCACTGTAAGAGCGGAGGCGGACGGTTTTACTGGCTCAAACAGAAAT
>NW_010528650.1:0-345 GCF_000687285.1 Phaethon lepturus | reverse complement strand
GTGTGTGGACGTAACGCCAGGTGTTGTCTTGCCGTGGTCACGGAGCTGCAGGCTGCTGTAGGGGCGAGGCGTGACGCAGGCAAAGGGCCAAGGGCTGTGTGAACGCTTCGCGGCTGGCAGATCGCCAGTGCCGCTTGCTTTCCCGGGGTCGGCATCCTGCACAGAGGGAAGCGAAACCGCTTTGCTGACAAGTCCTCCTTCAGGCAGGGCTCTCCTCCAGCCCCTCTCCAGCTGCTCAGCCCAGGTAAGGAGGAACGCAGGGCCGGACTGCGACAGAGCCGTGCCAGGGCCCTAAGCCTCGTGCCTGCAGCGAGCTCCGTGTAAGCAAGCCGTCGTGCCTGTGCA
>NW_010528649.1:16447-17224 GCF_000687285.1 Phaethon lepturus | reverse complement strand
TTGCCTGGCTGTGGTAACAAGAATGAAACAACGTGCAGCCCGCAAGCCCCAGCCAGGCAAGGGACTTCGCTCCCTGTCACACCAGGAATATTTCTTTTATTTCAAAGTCTCATGTTAATACATGAGACATGAGTAGATAATGCTTCCACAGCCTTGCTCCTGATTTCCACCCCGTACAATTGCTGCGGAGTCAGGGAAGTCATCTCTGCACGGGCGGAGGTCAGCCAGCCCTGACTTGGAGCAGTGGAGAGAAGGAGGCAGCCTGTGACAACAGCGGGTGCTGTTATTGCCAAGACACAAACACACACATAAGAAACTTTCCAGTCTTACAGCTAGACCTCTCTTACTTATCTTCAGTGTCTTTCCAGAGACCGTCCCCAGGCGCCTTCTGCGCCTGCTCCTCACTAAAGGGACGGACCCCAGCAGAAACCTGCCCAGGAGGAACGGTGAAGTCTAGCATGGTGGCAGAGCATGCTGTGCTGGTACATGGTGCTGCATCTTCTTTAAACCAACAAATGCCCTGAACATGCTCTCACAGCCTTCCTTGTATGGCTTCTGTTGGGACATGACTGCTTGAGGCGTTTGCTGGCACACTGGTGGCCAGGCTCTCTGTGGTGACACAACAGGGCCTGCAAAGGATGGCCAGCACCTCTCTTGGACTTTTTCCATGACCGTTTTTTTCTCATTTTGCTTGGCTCCCAGCATACACAGCTATTCTGGGTGCCGTTTTGCAAGGTGAAGACCCTCAGCAAAGGACTTCCAGTGTCAGGCTCACGG
>NW_010528649.1:14173-16416 GCF_000687285.1 Phaethon lepturus | reverse complement strand
GTGGGTGGCGCTCCCAGCCGCTGTGCATTTGCCATGCACCCCTCCACTGGGATGCGTTGGTCACCCTACAGCAGCCCACCCTCGCTCTCCCCACTCTCCTCTGCCAACGACCAGTGCCCCGAGGGGCAGCAGGTTGGTCCTCACTGATGGCTTCCCAGCAGGGCTCGCACGGAGCACGGGCAGACAGCAAGAGCTTCTGCAATGCAGATTATTCATTTTAAATGTGTTTTTGTTTCTTTGGCTGGTAAGGTGGTTTCTCCTCTGTTTTATTTGTCGCTTGTCTTCCCTAGCTTGTACGCTGAAATTGGCACTTTATTTTCACTTCAATCCCAGCCTGATATTAATGCAGGCAGTGATGTAAGAATGAAAAAAAAAATCCAATACTTACGCTCTGTGAACTCAGTGGTGATGGATTAGATACAACATATTTTTCCTTATATATTATGGAAATAGTTCCTGCATGTCTGAAGACACACAGTATTATCTAAAGGACCCTATTCAGACATTCGAGCTAAGTTGCCTCTGCTGTACTCTGAGCAAACGGGATCAGGCTAATCGTGTTTTGTGTAATTGAGGCACATGTTAGATTGAGTGCATTCAGGTCTGTTTATCTAGTTAAGATTTTTCTTTGCAAGAGCCTTTCAGTCTCCAGTTTCCTTGTACAAATGCCCCTTGCACTGGGTATCTGGGGGATGGGGGAAGGTCTGAAGAAGTTCAAGATTTTACAGCTGAGTTGAATACTGTGCAAAATGGATACCAAGGTCAGGCTAAGAATAAAGAAATTGATTCCAAGGGCAGCAGCACAATGGAAAAGGCCTAGGCTCCAGCGAAACATTTTCCTTATTGTTGTTCTGCTGTATTAAAAAAAACCAGACAGGGATAATAGAAGGTGACAACAGAGGGAAAATGTTATGGAAACTGAACATAGCAAAATTTTGCCAGTGATTTATCGCATATGTATTTTGATTGCTCCTATCCCACTGTTCAGCTTCTCTGCACAAAACTGCGGCGTGGCAGACCCTGGTAATGGATTCCTTCTAGCAGACCCCTGCCAGTTCTGGTCATTGATCCAGACGTATATGCTGGCTCAGGAGCAAAAGGCTGCATCTACATCCTGCCATGGATATTTTCAGGAGTAAGCTATTTCACGCTTTAGTGTTATTACAGTTTTGAATATGTGTATAATGCAGTACTGTATATCAAACAAACCCCTACATAATGCTGCAGATGTGACCCATTCTGTTTCATCTGTGGTACCAAGGAATGGGAGGATAGCAGCGCAGAATTAAGAGGCTTTCTATTGTGGCTCTCCACTAATTATTGCAATATTTTCAAGACACTACCACAAAGTGCCACATGGAATGTATTTAAATGCAGATAGATTTCATGTTATGTTAAAAATAGGCAGCTTCACTTAAATCACATGGATATCTACTATTTGCTCAAAAAAGCCTCTGTATGCAGTAGTGGAGACAAAATTATGTAATTTTTTTTTTATATATATTTTTTTTTCATAGCAAGAAACTGTGGAGCTTTCCTAATCCATAAGGAAAAACTGAAATGGGTAAGCAGTGATTTGGGACATCTGTAGGCCAGAAAGCACAGTCTAAATTTGCACAAGGCATACACAGTCATTTGCAGACCAGCTCATTTCACTTAAACAAACATGGGAACACTTTCAACTAGAAAAAAAGATATTCATGAAGCAGAAGAGCTTTTTTTAGAAACAGATAGAGCTGCCCAGGCATTAGATCAAAGGTGAATCTAAAAGCAACGTCACCAGACCAGGCAAGGAGCCTCCCAGCTGCCCACGAGTGTTATTTTGCCACAGCTGCTTTCAGTTTGAGTTTGAGGTGGTTGGTTTAGCTGCACAAAGCCACTCTGGTGGTTTTTTCGGTGGTTGCAAAAAGTCATGCAAAAGATTTTTTTAAAAACATGCTTATAGAGGAAAGCAGTAAGATGTGCTTAACAGGGATGGGACCACAAAGCTTGTCTAGAAATCAACTCAAAAAGCGAGAGGAGGAGGTTTTGTGGTGCAGGCAGCAAGAGGGGTGCAGCCTCGCACCCCGCCAGGCATAGGCTGGGGCTGGGGCATCACATCTCCCACTGCAGAGTCACCCAGAGAAGCCCATGCCTCCGAGGGCTGCCGCCCACTCCTGACCTCTGCAGCCATGCTCCAACGCCATTCCCTCGCCTTCCCGCAGGGAAAATGCCCTCGGCAAAACCCCAGGGCTTTAGGAGCT
>NW_010528649.1:0-14162 GCF_000687285.1 Phaethon lepturus | reverse complement strand
AACAGCCAGTGTGTGGAGCTCGCCTGCCGAACCTGCAGGTGGGATAAAGCCCTCTCTACCGAGTATTTGTACCAATCAAGATGGTTTCAGAGGGAAACTATTGATCTTTACTCTTATCCTTACAGAAACACTTACGGGGCTGAAATAAAAAACCAAACTCTCTTATATAATCTAAAGTCTGTTTGCAGAATTGTTCGATGGTATCGTTCTCTCAAGGGCATTCCCTAAACTGATTTAGCAGTTAGACATTGTGTACAATATTCTCTATGCACTAGGTGTTTGCCACAATTTCCAGAATACCACAAAGTCCAAAGACTTTCAGTACTATATAAAAAAATAAAGCTCTGCCTTAAAGATAATTGATTTAATTTTTCTGTCCAACTCCCATTACAGAAAGTCTATATACCTGAATGCAAGACCGTTTATGATTACAGAGCACAGCCGGAAACTATTTACCACTTTACCACTGCACTCTACCTCTGCTCCTCATTCTGTTCTGAATTCTGCTAATTCTGGCTCAGTTCTGCATGGTGGCAATGAGTGCTGTAATCTCTCTTATGTGCTGTGTGAAAAAGCAATTATTTCATTTTTAACATGACACCTTTAGCTTTATTATATATGGCTTTGTTAATCCTTCATGCACCTTTTCTGTACCGTTTATTATTTGACATACTTTCGTTGTGTCCCTTTCTCTTTGGTGCTCTGCCCGCAGGATCAGCCTGCGCTGGGAAGCTCCCGTGGAGCTGTTTCCCGAGGCTGGAGCCACGCACGTTGTTTGCACAGGCTCACGTTCACACGTACCTCAGCGCTGGTGCTCACTCAGGGGACAACGCTCGGCATCCATCAACCATGGGATGCTCCTTGCAGGGCAAAACACGTACGTAAATGCTGCTGGTCTTTTCCACACCTCACAGCACCAGAGCTTTTCCAGCCCTCTAAACCTTTCTTGTCTCTGAAGTTGTCCCTGAGTTTTTACTGTTCCTGTCACATCCGTGGGACGGAACGGTGAGAACTGAACACAGCCCTCCAGGTGAGAGCATACGCTTGATTTATGTAATTGCACTGTGGCCTCTTGTGTGTTATTCTTCAATCTGTTCATGAGGGATCCTCACGCCCTGGTAGGGTTGTTGTCACAGAGCTAAAGTCTTCATCTGTTTGTCCACAGCCACGACCCCCAGGTGACTTACGCGCTTCGGAAAATTGTACTCTGGGTCTATTTTCTGAATATCTGCACTTAATTACTGATATCTCCACACAGTACTATTTGTGAGCACAGCGAATGAGCTCTGCTGGGTACAGAAATCAGAATATTCTTTGCGGATGTGCCCTGTAGACGTGCCCTTAGCATCTGCAGAATAACGTCTGCATGGGACAGACCATTCCCCCCTTACAGCTGAGGCAGCAACACTGAGCCTCACCAGCCAAACTGCTGCCCCACGTTCATCTTGCTTGTCTCAGCACGGAAATTCCCTCCAAATCTTTTCAGTGTTTGATTAACCTTAATGTGAGGGTTATTGCAAGAGCTCTAACTCAACTTCGCAGCTTCTTTTTTCATTTTAACAAATGGGTTAGGGAATGTTAATTCTAGAGTGGGACTCGTTCAATATTTTTTATTATGAAATGAAACAAAGCATCATCCTAAAGAAAATGTCAATAGTCTGAAAGTTTCTTTTTTTTTTTTTTTTTAATTCTTGTCCTGAAACAAAATTTCAATTTCATGCAGAACAGAAGTTCTGGAGAAAAAAAAAGGATTTAAGACAACTGAGATATTTCTTCCTCTGTAATTTTGATATGTTTAATTTCAACTTTGACCAAATATTTTTGCTTTAGCATTTTGATTTTTATAGTAAATTGTAAATATAAGTAAAATAATAACATTAAATGTTCATGTCATGAAATTACATTCTAGTTATAATGAAACGTTGCAACGTAATTAAAACTGTAAAGTTCAGATGACTCATTTTGACCTTTTCCATAGAAAATTTCATTGAAATGAACACGTTCCTATGAGACAATGTGATTTAAATAAATTTGTTTTTTTTTAAAGCAGAAACTTGATCTATTAAAAATGCATTCAAAAGTTCCCACTGTTAACCTTTGCCATTTCAGCAATTTACAGGCTGTTCTTCTTCTTTTGTGTCCCTTAGCCACCTTCTGAAGCAGAAGAGTTTTTCCTCTCTGTACTTGGCCACTTTGTTTATTTTGTACCTTCTCTTGGTGGACTATATTAAAAGCTATCGGCAGTCCAAATTAATTTTATCCCCTATTAATTTATTAGTGCATTCTAGAAGATTAGAGTCATCATTTTCCTTTGAAGAAACTGTGCTAATTAAACTCCAATGTGATCTTTAATGCTTTTTTATTGTTTTAATTACAATTCCAATAATTCAAAAACTGGCGTGCCAGGCTTTCCAGGTCAATCACTTTTGAAGGTAAACACAACATTGTCCATGCATGAAATTTCAGATAAATTTTCCAGTTTCAGTGAGGTTGTGTTTGCTTCAGCTGAGCCGTTTCATCTTCAAGCCTTCCAGCGGTGCTGGGTGCTGTGCACTGAACCAGGTGGCTTACTCCTTTACAATTTATCACTTTGCTTCAGCATCAAGAAAACTTGATGGGACACCTCTACCTCCAACAGCACCTTGTTCTTAAAATCAGATAGGTTTTCTGAGAAAGAACCAGGATTTTTTTCTTTAAGTTATTTCTGTGAAAGCTGGAATAAAGAAAATTTTGTAGATCAGTTTTGCCTACCCAGATTTCAGATACTGCCAGCTTTCATGCATGCGAAGTCTGAGCTCTGCTGTCATCTTGTCCAGTACTGTTTTTCAGCACTGGACAACCAGCAGCCTGAGCATTGCTGGTCTTTTACAGACTCTATGCAAAAGTGTCTGTAAATGAGATATGAAGGTAATAATGAGAGTCTTGCAGTTTACATGGAGCTTCCCTCATGGAAAACCTGGGAATAAAAAAAAAATAAATTAACCAGTCAATAGGATGAATAGCACGGAATTATAGTTAGTTAAGATGGGAATTCACCTATTCCAGTTACTTGCAAAACTAGTGCAGTAACCTGACAGCATGTCTTACTTTGCACCTCTGCAAGTGCTTGGGCAATCACAGAGGGATCACACAGGAGGTGACAGGAGCGACTGCAGGTACACTCCAGACAGTGTTTTTTATTGATTTGATTATTTCATAACTTTAAAAATATACATACTCCTACCTATTTGTTAACATTTTTTTGAGAGCAGAACTGAGTTTTACAGGAAGAAGTGTCTTTTGATGAGAAGCAGAGGTCCATCAAGTTGGTTCAGGGAGGGAGCTGACAGCAGATAGGAACAACTAGATGAAGAGGTGGCATCACCTCTCTAACCATTATATTCCAGGAACAAATTCAGTGGTGAGCACTGTGTATAAAGACACTGCAGACCACTTTCATCTGTCCCAGTATGACATGGGATCGGGACAGGGTCCATCTACATTATCATGGTTGGTTTGGAGCAGCAGCATGCTTCAGAGATGAGCAAAACCCAGGTTGTCCCCAGTTCAAAGTAAAACCTCTGACATGCCTATCATGCAGGTTTTGGGCACTGACTGCTTTGATCAATTGATCTTCTTGACTTTTTATTGTGTAAACAGAATCAGAAGTGGCTTGAATCAATGTTATTTCAAGGACTAATCCAAGTCTGTAATCCCATAGTGCCTGCAGCCTGGAATACAAACATGCCTCACACAAAATTCAGGGCTCCCTACGCATCCAGCCTCCTTCACGTCTGAATCACTGAGTGTTTAAAATAAGAGGCATAACCCCGAGTCCCAGGTTTTGCGGGACTGCATGAGCAAACCATCTCTCCCTTCAGCAGCAACTCAGTTAAAAAGACTTTGCATAAATCGAACACTTGCTACAAAACATGGCAGACAAAGTTGTGATCCAATGAGAAGGAAGGACTTAAAATCTGAAAGCAAGTATCTCAGAGAAGAGTATGTAGGTAAGTGGAAAAAGACATCACTTTGAAATGTCTAACACACATATTGCTGCAACCGTCACAAGGGCTTCAGAGATAAGATGAACCACCAGTTAAGATTTTGATGTTTGGTGGAAACCCATTACACAGCTTTTACAGTAAATAAGACAGTACATACCAGGGGCAGGAGCAGACCTGTATTAATTGCCACCCCACTCAGGTGCATATGAGGAGCACTTGGGATTGAGTTTTGATAACCTACCAATGAAGTCTGCCATTGGTTGATGAGGAGCAGATGATTGGAAAACAGTCCTGTCCTCCATGAGAGCAGAGAAATGGCATCCACTGTCCATCCGACTTAGCGCTCCTTTGCCTTCTTCCAAAAAAGCCTTTTTACCCTTGTCCTGTTCTCCATCTACACTGCTTTGTTGCGGGTCACAGATACTGAAACTATTGAATGAGATGAAAGACGTACCTTGGTCTCATTCATTTTTGTGATAGGTCTTTCAGTGTTTCTGACAGGGAGATTTTTCTGGGCACTGGCTACTTTGTAGGGTAATTACTTTGGTGGAAGAATAGATGCAAAACCAAGGAGGCTGTCAGAATTCGCGGTCTCTGCACTTTTGCCTTACGGATTTGATTCTGCTCACCCACCCAATGCACAGTCTGAAAGGACCCTGGGAGAGTGAGAAGACTGGCTGCAGATTTGCATCCCTGGTATCACGACAATCGCCGTGTAAAGAAACAATCTAAACAAGCTAAGAAGGAAGGGCTGTAAATGGCAGCATTTCACAATATCAAAGGAATGTGTACAAATGGCATATATCTGAGGTTATACCCACCCATTCTGCGGACCAAATCCTATGGCTCTTATGCAGCCACCAGTGAAACCACTCCTTCTGAGTGGGATCATCGCCAGCCTTGGTAAGGCATTTGACATACACCTGATGAGGTGTTTGAGCACATGACAAGGTGTTTGACTGGACCAAGCCCCTTGTGCTCTGCACATCACAAGGCAGAAACTGGCAGAAAAATGAAGAAGAAATTGAAAGCCAGTTCTCTATTTGTCATGACGTTGGTTCAGGGCATCAAGCCTATTTCTCTCCTTTTCACGGGGAATGTTACATTTTGGTGTAATAAGAATTATTGAAGCAGCCTTTATCTAGACAATAACTTGCCCAACTTGAAACCATTCTCTATGCTGATTACTGTTAGAGAAAACGTAAAATGGAAACATTAAGGAAGATGCATTCAAACCAGCCATGGAGAGTTTTCAGTTTTCAGCTTTTATTTATGTGAGAGAGCACCAGAAAAATTTCCAGTCTCTTTATCATGTTAGCAGCAAGCAATCCCTTCGGACGTGACTCAACAGCTACCCAATCACATACGTTTACATTTACATACACATTTATCATCAGCTAATGTCTGCCATTTCCCTGGTGTGCTAATCCATATACATGAAAAAATTATTTTTAAAATACTATTTTGTCAATGAGTTTTGACATTAGGCTGATCATTTTAATTTATTTTCCTCATGTTCCTACATGATGTTGTCAATCATAAGTTACAATATAAGGTAAAAGAAAACCATCTCAAGTTCAGAAATTTGAGTGAGAAGAGAAACAGTAGGGAGGAAGAGAAAGGATTTTTATTTATTTATTTATGTATTTATTTTAAACTTTCAGCTATACATTTGCCTAATAAGCCCCAAGACAATTAGGATCTGATGCTCTGAGGTGTCTCTGTAGGACCTACCACAAAGTCTGCTGAAGCTGGCAGAAAGAGTCCAATTCCCCCGTCTCCCACGTGGCTGCGTGTGGTGAAAACCTCACCGAGCCGGGGGAAACTGCTGCTCCTCTCCTCCGTGCTCCCACCTTTCCTGTGCTTTGCCACTCAATGCAGGCAGCTGGGAGGAGACTTGCTGTCTTTATTGCCCTGGGGAAGCACAGAAGGCAGCTACAGTCAGCCCCTCCATACTTTAGGATGAATATGGACACGGGTGCTTCTTCGCCACAAATTCCAGGCATTTTCCTTTTTAATAAATGGAGAGCTACTGCAGTAAGAGTACAGCTCTTCTCTCCCTTTTTCCCCCTCCGCCTTTCCCTCCTCCCAGAAAAGCAAGAGACAAAAGAAAGTCTCAATCTCTGCCCCTTCGCTACCCACTTGCTCCTGCCACTATCTAAGAAACTGATTAGTGCAATGTTCTTTTTGAGGTGTGCTGCAACACTCCACCACAAAAGAGTGATTTTATTATATGGAGGAAAACATTAATTTTCTTGCTTTCTGTGTTTAATGGTGGTAATGATTATGATCTTACATTCCTGCGGTGCCTCTTCTCCCGACGGACCTCAGCTCGCTTTATCAACCCCACACTGACACACCAGCTCCATGGAGGGGTGGCTTCCTCTCCTATCAAAGCGTGGCCATCTTTGTGATGAATGCATCAGAAAGGCGAAGCTTTACAACCCAGCGCTCTAGGACAGCAAGAAACAGCAGCTGGGGTGAAGGGGATGGGGGCGGTGGGTGTGGGGAAGACCACATCTTGCTGCCAAGAGGACCCAGGTTCAGTCACATGAATCAGCCTTACTCTGCAAATAAAAATGGCATGACTCGCCTCTGGCAGGGAACAGGGGATCTGCCTCTACAAGTCAACGACTTGTCTCTGTGCCTCCCGCGACAGGGCACTGAGTTTGTCTGGGGTACATTGCTAGCAATGACAGGACTCCCCTTTGAGGTGGGAGGGAAGGAAAGAAGCAACAACAATCAAATAAATTATTCACCACCAAATATTTGCCCAGCTTTGATTTGTAAAGAAGAGCAGTTGTTTCATGTGAGCTGGCACCCAAAATTGAAGAAGTTTCACCTTAATGATCAGGGAAGAAGTGGGTTTTTCCAGATAGGAGATCGCTGCTTTCTTGATGCCTGAGGGAAGTAATGCCAGCCCAGCAATTGCAACACCAACTGAAGGTCAGTTGAGGGAGCACAACGAGGTAATGCTAGTAACTGAATTTAGCAGAACACCTCTCCCAGCCAGAGCACTCTTTGTGGAGGCGTTTATAGTCACAGGGATCCTTCAGTTCAGAAGCAAACCCTTGGAGCCTGGGGAACAGTAAAGTGGTTAAGGGCTGCAGAAAATGGCTACAGTAGTAACCTTATTTTAGATGTTTATTTTCTTTGGTTTTCCCCAGACTTTTCTCTAGGGGCAAGCATGGTGTGCTGTGGCTACACCAGGTGCTGGGCCGATTGTGGGGCTCAGGCACGTCCAGGCTGGCTTGCAGCAAGCACAGCCAGGTACTGGAAAAGTCAAGATGGGACAGCACAAAGTTCAGTGTGGGATGCCAAACTGGCCCAGGCAGCAAGTCAAATGTCTGGGCAGTTACCAGACATCATGCTTCGTGCTGCTGTGATTAGACTGTTATCATGGCCCTTGTTAGCCCTGGCCAGACACCTGGGGTACAGCAACACTACATTGTAAAGTAGGTGCCATGTAGCAACAAGTTGGTGCTGACACACTCCTGCCTACAGGGAACAGGGATGTGATAAAAGGGAGAGATGGTCTTGGAAAAGAGAATTATGCTCTTCCAACTCCTTCACATCATCCTTCTTTCTCCTCTGCAGGTACCCTGAGCCCCTGCATCACTTCTTGCCTATCCACACTCACCCCTTTTCTCTCTGCACACCATCCTGCCCATGCAGCTCACTGGGAGCAGGCAAAAAACAGCAAGTCACCTGCTTGCACTTTTGGTAATAATAAATAAAATTACTTCAATTTTTTTTCCTCCACTCCACCTGCTAACTATTTTGTGGCCCATATGCAGCGATGTGGTTTCTTTTCTGTTTATATTAGCCCCTAAGTAAGATTTATTTTATCAAAGACCATGAGCTTGGCTACTGCTATTTAGAGTCAATCAATAGTGGGATATAGCCCTCAGGGAAGTGTAATTCTGAAATGGAGCTGAGGACAAGACTATACAGCCCTGCAAACAGCCTGTTGTCATTTCCCTTCCTACAGAACTGTGCAGCTGGGCTGGCAATGATCAGTGCAGCCACAGAAAAAGCAAAAAAAGCTAAATGCACAATGTCTTGTATTGTCCTGCCATTCTGCACCCCATTTAACACCAGGGTCCTGCTACAGTCTCAGGCTGGAACTGGTAGACCTTGCATCTATTGTAAAGCAGCCCAGCTGCCCCTCACAAGCTATAAGAAGCAAGAAAGCAACCAGTGAAATAACTCAAACCCCACCCCACAGGTCCCCTCGCCGACCTCCCCTATGTCCTCTCCCCCACGCAGAGCACAGAGGGCAGCTGTGCAGCACTGAGCTGGGGGTCCCTGAGGTCTCTGCCACCACCCGCCCTTTGCCTCCCTGGGGACCAGATGAAAAACCCGTCTGCAGAGCAAGAGGAGAGATGCCCAGAGCATTTACAATGAAAATACAATTTCTGGAGAAAAGAAAATAATGATCTTGCTTCTGTAGTGTCAGAAATTAGGTAATCCCTCCCCGCTTCTTTGTGGGGAGGAGTGAGGTGATCCCACAAAGAAGGGGAAAAATCACTCCTTGCCTTGCACTTTGGTCCCTTGAAGATGCCACACAGTTTTAGGTTTTACCAGGTTTGGAATTTCGGGGTCAAAATCATTGCAAAGACCTGATTGGAAAAAGGCAGTGTCTTCAAAGATTGTTCTTCACCTGCCAGCAACTGAGCACGTAAAGACATCCCTCACCTCTCTGTGTTAGATTGTGAGGACGGTACTTACCCAAAGTATCACTCTCCGTGGTACATTTAAAACAGCTCTCAAAAAACAAAGACTGCAAGAAGAAAAGTTTGGACTAGAGCTCACTTCTTTCTTTCAGCATGCACCAGACCAACCTGTGGTCTTATAATTTAGGCACATCCTAGTAGTCCTCCATGAGGATGACAGAAGACACCTGCCTAGTCACTGGATGACTCCTTTGCCAATTTTCAGACTGTTAGAGGCCATCAAAGATATAAAATAAACAAAACCCAGGGCTGTTAAAAATACTGCATCTTGTTAGCCTCATTCTCAGAGTTCATGGGATGATTTTGCTGAAAGTTCAAAAAATACTTACTTTCTTGCTGGAGGAGGAGGCACAGAAATGCCCAACCAAGCCATGGGGAAAAAGCTGTGGGAGGCTGAGAACAGGTACCTTTGCCAGGAAGCATTAGGCACCCTCAGCCATGGGCATTGCTACCAGCTCTGCCGGTGCTTCAGCTCTCAGGGTGATGTTAGGCTGAGGCACCACCTCTGGTATAAACATTTTTCTAATGTTTTTTTCTTAGAAAACTCTGAAAACTGGTTGTTGTTTGCAAGATCCAGAGCTGAAAAGCAAGGCAGCAAGTTGCTCCATGGATAGATTTATGTTTGGAGCTTCAGCTACATTCAGATAAAGAAAGTATGGCCTGTATTCCTGGCCTGTATCAGAACTAGTGTGGCCAGCAGGAGTAGGGAGGGGATCATGCCCCTGTACTTGGCACTGCTGAGGGTGAGTTCAGTTTTGGGCCCCTCACTACAAGAAGGACGTGGAGGTGCTGGAGCGTGTCCAGAGAAGAGCAACGAAGCTGGTGAGGGGTCTGGAGAACAAGTCTTACAGGGAGCAGCTGAGGGAACAGGGGTTGGTCAGTCTGGAGAAGAGGAGACTGAGGGGAGACCTCATCGCTCTCTACAACTACCTGAATGGGGGTTGTGGCAACATGGGTGTTGGTCTCTTCTCCCAAGTAACTAGTGATAGGACGAGAGGAAATGGTTTCAAGTTGTACCAGGGGAGGTTTAGATTGGATATTAGGAAAAATTTCTTTACAGAGAGGGTGGTCAAGCGTTGGAACAGGCTGCCCAGGGAGGTGGTGGAGTCACCATCTCTGGAGGCATTCAAAAAACTTGTAGATGTGGCACTTTAGGACATGGTCTAGTGGGCATGGTGGTGTTGGTTGATGATTGGACTTGATGATCTTAAAGGTCTTTTCCAACCTTAAAGACTCTGTGATTCTGTGAAGTAGTGTATACACAGCAAGTCCTGTCAAGTGGTAAAGAAATGCTACTAACTTTCTGTTCTAAGCCCAGAACAGAAAAAACATATACTCTCTGTGTTATTTTTTTTCCCCCTTCAAAGTTCTGTATTGATTTTATTAAGCTCTGCCAAGACAGGAGATTGTGGCAAGCGCAGAGGGTACACTCAGATACACAGGTATTTTACAGGAACATATCCACACTGCTCTTCTCTCCTCCCACCCCCCACTTCACCCTCTGTAGGAGACATTTAACAGATTTCAGTGTTGCTGTTTTGTTTGGCAATGGCGGATGGCAGCGGAGGGTGTGCTCGGTGAGATGGGACACTCCAAAACTGCCACAGTTGATTGAACTGTGAAACCGGGCAGGCAGGAAAATAGGTGTTTCCTTATGCAAACAGAGTAGGCACTCGTGTTTTAAAATGAGTTGAGCACTGATTTGAGAAGAAATTTTTTATTACCTGAGATTGCCACAGGTTTTGCAAATGACTAGGAACCTTGACAACTGGCTATCTTGCATCTAATACATTTTAAATTAAAAATCCAATGTGAAAATGTGCCCTGAAATTAATGACCATTGTATGCCCGGCAATTTATCTTGCCATTTGTAATGCAATAAAAGTGGATCAGATAAACACAGGCATAACCTCTGCCACAATTGATAATGTAAAACATCCCTTGTATCATTTGTCTTTCCTTTAGGCATTATACAAAAGACATAAAAATGAACAATTCATGCCTAAACAAAGAGAAGCTTGAAAGCAGTGCATGTCAGATGTTTACTCTAGGTCATTATTAGGGGGTTGAGTGGATTTGCTTATAAACACAGGTTACTTTGTGGGTAGGGAAATGTGAGAGAAAAAATGTTTTCAGAAATAAGACATCTCTTTTAAAGGCACAATGTTTCTTTTTCTAGCATGCACAGTAAGTTACAGATAATGATTTTTTATGGGATATGAAACGTTGTCTCATGAGCAGTATAAAACATAACGTGCAGCAGAAACAATGCTTTTTCTCTACACTTTGTGCAAATGCCATTTTTCATTACACAGTGAATCTGAGCTTGCCTGAGATTGAAATGAGATCAGAAGAGCACCCTGTGACAGATGTGCTGAAGAAAGATCTACTTGAGACCACTGGGAGGTGTTCCTTTGGTAGCTTTCACTTGAAGCTAAGTTTGAAACATGGGACCTTTCAAGAATGTCACATCTTTTTATGTTATCCATTTTAACCATTCATTGTTGAGTTTACACCCAGCCCAACAAGAGCCAGCAGAAGAAAAAATGAGAAGAAAAAACACCTAAACAAACAGAAAGAACCTTGGGGATTTGGTAATGGGTACAGAGCGTGCATGTTGTAATCATTCTTTTGATTTGTGTTCAGATATATTTTCTACTTGCCTTGTAAAGAATGCATGCTTTCCCCCTGGATTACAAATAATCTGAATGTGGATAAAACCATTACAAAGTGCCCTTCAAAACACCAAGCCTGCATTTGAAATGAACACGTGATGGGAAAGCTGAACACAAGGATTAAAAAACTTTGGTTAAATGCAGAGGAGCCCAAGTATAGCAAGCATCCTGCTGTGGATGTTTCTGTATCACTTTCCTGACTTCTCAGCACTTCCTTTAAAGTGAGACACCACCGGTTATAAGCATGAAGATGCAGTATCTGTTTAATTAACCAAACAAAGACAACGGACACCGACCTAACCCCTCCAGAGAGGAAATCTACTTCCCGGCAACCCCTGCCACCCGCTTCTGGGGCTCATGGTGTGTTGTCCTTCTCACGCTGTGGCATTTCCCAGGTCTTCCTGGGCGGCTTCCCCATTCTCCCCACAGCTCATGTGTCTTTTCCCATGAATACCAAGTGAAGCACGTCGTGCAGTCACATCACTGTAAATATACAAGCAGATTGAAATGATGTGATTAACATGGTTGCTTGGCAAATATTCATTACTTCTTGACAGGTATTCTTGCTTAGTAATCTTAGAGTCAATGCAAGCATCCCAGTTAAAAGCAAAGGAGGTTGAAAGCAGAAAAAGCACAGATGGGTTCAACACCTTCAAGTGTTGCAGTAAATGCAGTTTGAGTGCATTTGCAGATTGCATGGGCAAACCTCTAGCCAGAGCTGGTGAGTAGGACTTGATGTAACTAGCCATAGGCAGCAAACCAGTTTTTCCTTGTTAAATTTATTCACTGGGCTAATAAACCAACATTACAATACTGCTTGCCCTGGTCATGCCTGAGGGAAGAGTGAGACTAGGCACCATGCTTGGAAGAGTCACCTCAGGGTACCTGTGGAAAACCTGCCTCTTCTCAGCTTCCCAATGCAAACAGCAGCACCCAAGCCACATTAGCCATTTTGGAGCCTGGTGGATGGGCTGCTCTGCACAGCTAGTCCCCAGGTGTAGCACAATAGCCTTCATCCCAAGAGCATGCCCAGTCTCTCCAGATTGCTGCAAAGGATCATCTCAGGTGTCCCCTTTGCAACTGCTGCTGTCAAGGAGAAGTCACAGGCTGAGGAAGGCTGGAGGTGTTATCCAGCACGTAGGAGGGAAGAACAGGGTTAACAAGACAGCCCAGCTGAGAAATAAAGATGAGTATGCAATACATCGCCCATGGGCTTTGGCTTGTAAAGGACCGTACTAGCAGCCGTGTACAAATTTTGTACTCCTTGGCACTGGATATTTGATCCCAAGGGCTCCTAAGGAAATCAGTATTATACAATTTAAAGGGTTAGAAAAGGTCTTGTCCTGGCAAAACTGATCACATGTTAAAAAAATTCTTTATTTGTAAATCTGTTTCTTTTGTTTTTGTGATTTAGATAGATATTTGATCTAGAATAACAGCTTTCTTCCTGGGTCCGTTCTCCAGAGGAGTCATAAACCTGCGGCTGTTCACTGAATATTACAGTCATGTCACAAATCCAGCTTTACTCTTTCACAACAGGATGCAGTGAGAGGAGAAGATGGGATCAAACCAACAAGAGGATGGTGAGACATAAAACTTCTTAATCTTTTCTGCTAAGTCCTTTTTTACCTTTTGATTTCCATGGCTCTTGATAACACCTCCAGCATTCCTCAGCCTGGGACTTCTTGGCTCCCACATGAAGGCTGTCCTGTTTCTCTCTGCCATTTGCTGAAGTTTGTCTCTTGCTGTACCTCAAGAGCCCACACTTTGGACTGTTTGTTCCTATGCTTGCAGTTATCCCTCTGTTACCAAGACATATGCTTGACTATGGATCAGACTGTATTTGGTTTGCGTGGCAAGGTTTTGGTAGCAGGGGTCCTGCAGGAGTGGCCTCTGTGAGAAGATGGCAGAAGTTTCCCCCATGTCTGATAGAGTCAACGACAACCAACTCCAAGACAGACCCGCCACTGGTCAAGGCCAAGCCCATTAGCGACGGTGGTAGTGCTTCTGTGATAACATTGCAGAGTTACAGAATCACAGAATCATTAAGGTTGGAAAACACCTTTAAGATCATCAAGTCCAACCATCAACCCAACACCACCATGCCCACTAGACCATGGCCTGAAGTGCCACATCCACACATTTTTTAAATATTTCCAGTGATGGTGACGCTACCACCTCCCTGGGCAGCCTGTTCCAATGCTTGACCACTCTCTCCATAAAGAAAGTTTTCCTAATATCTAGTCTAAACCTCCCCTGGTACAACTTGAGGCCATTTCCTTTCATTCTATCACCAGTTACTTGGGAGAAAAGACCAACACTCACCCCACCACAACCCCCTTTCAGGTAATTGTAGAGAGTGATGAGGTCTCCCCTCAGTCTCCTCTTCTCCAGACTGAACAACCCCAGTTCCCTCAGCCGCTCCTCATAAGACTTGTTCTCCAAACCCCTCACCAGCTTCGTTGCCCTTCTCTGGACATGCTCCAGCACCTTGACACCCTTCTTGTAGTGAGGGGCCCAAAACTGAACACAGTATTTGAGGTGCGGCCTCACCAGTGCCAAGTACAAGAGCACAATGCCTTCTCTGCTCCTGCTGGCCACACTGTTTCTGATACAGGCCAGGATGCTGCTGGACTTCCTGGCCACCTGGGCACATTGCCACCTCCTGTTCAGCCAGCACCCCTAGGTCCTTCTCTGCTTGGCAACTCTCCAACAACTCCTCCCCAAGCTTGTGGGGTTGCATGGGGTTGTTGTGACTGAAGTGC
>NW_010528648.1:32176-33277 GCF_000687285.1 Phaethon lepturus | reverse complement strand
TTCGGAAGTCCATGATAGCAATTTCATCTGAACATCAGCAAAGAGCCCAAAGACAAGGGATGAGTTCTCAGAGAAACTGAAGCAAAGTAAGGGTCAGGATGGTTCAGGCATGCAGCTCTGCCCCAGATGTTGCTTAAGTGGCCTTACAAGCCAAGCACTGTGCCGTGCTTGAGGTGGAAACCTTGACAAACCTTGGAGTCAGTGGGGTTTTTCTCCTCAATATTTAGTGCAAATCCTAGAAACAGTCCAAGGAAATATTCCTGTGCCTCCCTTGCCATGTGAGAGTCCGACATCTATCCCCAGGGATCCTCTTTTTTTGTGGCAGTACTTAACTACTAACTAACTAACTACAGCCAGAAGTGCTTGAATGAAGAGGAGAAACTGTTTATGATGTGTTTTTCTCTTCAGCAGTTCCTACTGGTCAGCTCAGAGAATGTGAGTAGACTGAATTGCAACTGGTGCCCAAGTTAGCATGGGAAGATTGAATAATCACACAGAATCACACAGAAACACTAGGTTGGAAAGGACCTTCAAGATCATCAAGTCCAACCGTGCCCAAGTTAGCATGGGAAGATTGAATAATATCAACGTCCCAAACATGGATCTATCCCTTTGTCACTAAATTATGCTGTGTACCAGTAGACTGATCTTTTTAACTAAATAATTTTTCCCAATGGATTAAAAACCGTGTGATATCTTTCTAGTTTCTTTCAAAGTTTCATAACAATCCTTCAATTCTAAATAAAGGCAGATTAAATCTGCATAATTGTTTATACTTGCTAAACCACTAATCTTACTGTCAGTTCTGAATGCTCAGTTTAAAAGTCTAATCAAGCCTGACATTTTCACAAGACACTTCACACAAGATTCTTGGAAAGGTGCTCCTCAATCCAGTGGATTATTGAATTAATTGTCAGTAGTAATGGCATTGTTGTGTACAGATGGGAAAAGGAAAGCAAAACAGCTCACTGACTTGGAATTGAGACAGTCCCCTGAGGATATTAATGTCACCAAGTTCAGAAAGGGATTATATGGTTCAATAAAAATAGAAACAAAGTCAATGCCTAGTTTCAAAAAGCAAAGAAGGTCAACCATAACTTG
>NW_010528648.1:22807-32145 GCF_000687285.1 Phaethon lepturus | reverse complement strand
AGAGAGCACAAAGGGGATTGTAACACATTCATCAAGAATGAACAAATAACCTTAAATGAGTGATTTATTCTCCTATTTCTGTTTGTAAATTGCCCTGGTCCAAGAGTTATTACTCCTTACCCTTCCTTCTCCTCCCCAAAATTCCTATCAAAACACTCGAGGAAGAAACCCATGCTCTCTAGACTGCTCACAAGGAGTTTATTGACAGAATGGAACATATGACATTGAAGAATCAGCTTGTTTGGACAAGTTGTGGTACGTTTCTGTGTCCTCCTTGGAAGAGGATATCTCTTCAGACGACTTTTGCTTGTTTTGCAAAGAGCCATGTTTACAAATCTGAAAGAAACAATTAGCAGCAAATAGTCTCTTTTGGGTAATGAGCTTTTATGCTTCCAAGAACTAGGCTTAATTGAAGAACAAGCAGTTGTTTTGTCCTCCAAGCCACTGGAGTCTGCTGAAGAGGGAGGGGTTTTGTGTGATGTTTTATGTTAGTTCTTGTGTCAGCTGTATTTAGTTGGCTAATACCAGTCATGAGTTATGGGGTTTTTTTGTTGGGATTGTTTTGCAATTTTCATTAAAAATGAGTTGTTCCAGCCCTTCTTATACTTTGTACGACTGCTATAGACATCAGCAGACAAAAAAAATAGACCTGCTCAGGCACCTATATATAACTCCTCTCTTCACTACAGCACTGGGTTATAAGGACCCCAGAGATGTCAGTAGAATGATGTTTCTAAGGTGGCCTCCACACTTGCTGTAGCACCCCAAGGGTAAGCAGCAACTACTGGGGGTACCCCATGAGTACTGAGCTGCGCTGCGTGAAGGATTTGAAACAGCAGTGACTGCAAGACCAGACATGGGATTTTGCTCTGCTGTAGACAATCCTTCTCCTGCCCCACATGCTTTTGTGGAGGGTAAATTCTTGCTCGCAGCACTCCCCTCAGCAGGTGCAGTTCCCTCCTGCTGTGGTTTTCCTGACACGCAGCAAGGTAGGAACGCAATGCAATTTACAGAGCTGGCAATTTTTTGCCTTGTTGGACAGGCCAGAGTGACTGGTAATCAAACTTGACCATTATTCAAGCAGTATTATTGCAGTGTATGTCCTGACAAATTTTCCTCCAGGGTTTTTCAGGAACCAACAGGATCCTACAGCGATAACACTAACAACAGCAGCTACTTCACAGGTAACTGCCTGCGGCAGTCTGATTCTGCTTCCTCCCAGAGAGCTTTCTTATATTGTGCAAAGGTGTTTATGAAACCAGGATGTTGTTTTCTGTGTATTGAGCCTTTATATTTCTAAGAATTGTGACTGACTGGGAGAAGAGCTGTCATTTCTTTATTACTGCAAGCCTGTTCAGACACACACGTACCCTCACAATGCTCTCTCCTGGGCAATGGTACAGCTGTTATTTTATTTCTGATAATTGTTTTATTATTGTTACTCCGCTAACATGAAAGCTGGGTGGTTGAAAAAAAGCAGAAAGCTAAAGCAGATAGTGTCTAGAGAACAGCGAATGGATCGGAGAAAAAAAGAATTATTCCCACTAAATTGCGCTTAGATGGTACTGACTGATTAAAGACTAAATCTTACATTCAGCACCAGCACCCCTCAGTGATACAGGAGTCTGAGTGCAAGTCCCTCATCTACATCTGACGGGAGAGGGATTTGAATGGCAATCCCAAAGCTCCTGGAATAAGCAGTGAAATATTGCTCCTTTAGTCAAACCTTTTCTTGACCAGACATCGTAGCCCTGTTGAAATGCTATGCTCATTTCCATAAGGGGAAAAAATGCCAGGAATTTCTTGATCTGACCTTCTTAAGATCCCATTAGTCTCTATCAGAGTAATCTCTTCTGTAAGTCTTTTCTCAATCTAATTTATTTGCTGGTGTTAGTTAACAAACGAGAAGCGCTCTGATGTGATTCGGTCCCATATGTAAGCATTAGCAAAGCTGCAGCACAAACCAGAGTTCTGCAAATAAATATGTAAATGTACCAGAAATTGCTTGTTTCCTGCAGTCAAGAGGTAATTTACATATGCAATCCATCACTCGCTCCTCAATGAACTTTCTACTGACAGGTTAACGAAACTTCTGGGACACGATGAAATCTGGGATGAAGATAGGAATATGTCTTCATGAGGCTGAGGGCGTCTGGGATGGCACTGGTGCGGAGAGGTATGTGGTGCGATGCCGGGGTGCTGGGCACTACCAAAGAACCCAAAGGGATTTACTCACCCATAACAAAAATACACAAGAGGCCATATGAAAAAATCTAATCAAAGGGAAGTTACAGTTCCTGGTCATCTAACTCGTGTGTGTGCAGCCAACGGCCTACAGCATGAAAGGATATAATCTTGCACTTCAACCTGGAGGATTTATTGAATTACAGTGTTTCTGGCAGTGCTCAGAGGTAAGGATACTCGTAATTCTCTTCCATAATCCAGTGTTGACACCTGAAAACAAGGCTTGCAACAAAGCCCCCGTATCAATACAGCCTGACGTCCTGTGTTCTCATTCGGCAGGTGCGGAGCTGCAGAAAGGGTCCACCTCATGCTCCAACTCATGCTGGGCGGGAGTGGTTGTACGGACCTGTAGGTTCTCCAACCTTGTTGGGTTGTTTTTCTCCCTGTTCATCATTTTAAAAAGTGGATGTGGGAGACAGCTGGCTCAAATTCCACACCCACCCACAACAGTAGCATTTTGTTGCCTCAGTGTCAACAGTTGACAAGCCTAAATTGTGAAGTGCTTCAGGAATAGTGAAGAATTTGAGCCCGCTACGTTGAGAAAACCTTTATTCCTCTGCAGGTATGACGCATAAGGCAAAGGTTAGAACTGTTTTATTTCAGGGTGCCTATACCTATGGATGTGACTGACTATAATGTAAATCAAGTTTTTTAAGTAATACAAAAAATACGGTAGATTTGTTAATATGAAGACTCTTCAAAGAACAGAGCAGACCGAGTATGCATACTTTTTTCTTTGGTCATTTAAACTACAAACATTCAAGAGATTTTCAGAAAATACTTGCTCCTGGTTTTAAATAAACCTTGGATTATCCTGATATCACTACCATGTTTGCTTCATGCAACAGTCCGGAGAAACAATTTATTTGTCAGATCACATCTGTGAGTGATTCTTGGTGTGTACTTTCTTTATGTAAGTTTGAACAGAGGGATTCAAAGTTGAGGGTGTGTTGGGTAGCTTCTGTGCATTTGGCTTCCTTGCATAGGGAAGAGTGCTACTAGAATTGCATTTCCTCAGGGAATAATTATGTTTCCAAATTTCAGATATGCTCTCTGCAAATACACTTGAGTACTAACCTAAATTGTTTTGTTCCCACAAGCACAAGATGATTTTATCTTCCTCTTTGACATTGAACTGTCCAATTAGTCCCTCCTTCTTCACAGCTACACAACATTACTTCGCCACCTTCTTGCAGGAGCTAGTTACAGAAGCAAGAATATTTATTACTGGGCATATTCCCTAAGAGACAGACTATAGAAAATATTTCATGTCAGTAATTCACTGTTCAGCTTAAGGTAAATCAAATTCCAATTTAGTCCACAAGGAAAACTCGCCACAAACCAGTGCAAGCTAGGTCTCCCATTCCCCAGGCACTCCGTGCTTCAAACAATGCTTTGTCACAGCTTCCTTTTCCCTCTGTACACCACTGCCACTATGGCCAATTCGATATTTAAATCAACTTCACTTGTCAAAAATAACTAGAACGGGACTGCAAAAAGAAAGTATTGGGAGATTTCTCTACTCACTGGCAGAACGATCAGCAAGATCCTTTTGAAGATTTCAATTTGCTAAGGGTACTAGGGCAGGCATAGGAACAAGTCTTGAAGAACTGACATAAATCTCAGCTTTTTCTAAGCTTTGTGGACCTCACGCAATAAGATGGACTAGGTGAGATGGTCCCTCAACTAGGTACCAGAGAGAAGACAGTATAGTTTGGGCATTAAAATTCAATTGTCAACATTTATTACCAAAGAAACAGTTTAATGGAAAACAGAATTGACCATGATCTTTCCTTGAGCAAAAGAGTGGAGGAAAAAGCCCCAAATATATTTTCTGTCCATGATGCAAAATTGTCTCTTGTTACAGCCCTCGAAGAAACCAGCACTGCTAGACCAGATATTGTCTGTTCCCATCAGGGAAACCAGCCTGCACTCCATGCTGCTCTAGAAAGAGTCCTACTTTGCTTGGACTGCATTCATGGGATCCACTCTTATGAAAAGCTGAAGGAAATGAGGCAAATATCCTCTCCATATCCCCACCACAGATGGATAGAGCTGTGGTACATGGCTAATGTGCCTGAGATTTGGCAGTAGAGCACAGGTCCAGGGTGGAAAGGAAGAGGATCTTCTGTAACAAGAATCAAAAGGACAAGCCTGGGCACTGTTGTCTTCATCTTTGCTTATTGTCAGACATTTTATCTACACCCAAAAAACAGCAGGAAATCTTCAGCAGCATTGGGACAAATTCCTGAAAAACTCTACAAATATCCTATAAATAACAGTGATTCTTTACTGACAGACACTTCCAAGTTCTGACATATAACTTGTTCTTCATTGTGAGATGAGTCCTATGGGTACTGTACAGTGCCATTTTGTTCAGTCAGAATGTTATGTAGTATCCACTCAGCAGCTTGAAATATATGCCAATTATACTGTACGGCTGTATTTATAAACCAAACTTGGAACTGTAACTTGGTAATGAAACCATTCAGATAGTCTACCCAGTCCTTGCTGGGGTATTAAGGCTCAGTACAGGCAGTGCACAGTAGATGTGTTACCTCCTTTTTCTCCTCTTTCTGCCCAAGCTTAAATGTCAGACACACACTTAAGATGACTTAAAAAGTGCCAGCAAGTGGGCTTCACAAAGCCAGATACAGATGACCACAGTGCCACATTTGAGCTTTTGCCTAGATGCTCTGCATAGGATAAAGGGAAGGAATAGGTGCTTTCTGGGTGTTATAGAACTTACCCTCAACAGACTTTTAAAACAGGTGACAGGTGACTTGTGCCCTAAAATTCCCCATTTCTCTGCATTCACAAATGAAGCACCAAGTAACATGCTCAGCTGTAGATAGCTACAACCTTGCCCATTTTAGCTGTGCGGTGATGGTGCATGCTTACAGCCTGTGGGAAATAGGAAGTAATTTATATTTGTGCACAGCTGTCAATGAAGGGAGTCCGTAGTAATTTGTATTGCCTGCCATTTGCCCTGGGGCAAGAACAAGTGCACAAACAACTCCGCTGAGTTTGACAGCCTATTAGGTCTTGGTAACTGGATTGCATTTGTAAGTCCTCAGGATAGTCAAAAGGGAGGAATACGATCAAAGATGAAGTGTTCTGTATTCTCTCCAACAAGACTTACACCTCTGTAAGAGCTGCTTGGAAGGAAAGACAACAGAAGTACAGTGTCAGCCAGCAAGATAAAAGAACGCATCTGCAGCTGATTTTTCTTGTCCAAAATCACACCAGCTGAAGAACACATTCGGCCTTTCACCAGAAAAAAATAACATCCCTCCCCAATAATTCATGACTAAGGAGATATGTTAATGTATACTGGAGGTAAAAAATAGCCATAGTAACAGCTCTGTGGGCTGTAATGGTGCCATGTGAGATTTCATAAGCTGAGAGCTGGGCTCCATCACTGAAGTTGTTGGTTCTACAGGAGGCGTGTGGCAGGCAGAGAGGGATCTGTTAATGTCTCTGTTCTGTTCTCCAGATTGTCAGGAAACTATGGTTGCAAGGTATTCCAGGAGTTTCTTGCAACAAATCTCGATATGCTGAACACTGCTTTTCCAGGAATATCTTAGCATGTATAGTCTACAAAGAAAAAGATAATCAATAAGCAAGAAGAGAAAAGGTTTGGAGAACTTCACAATGATTGTGGAGTGTGAAGATAGAACTATGTTCAAAGAAAATTGTCAAATTTCATGAACATCTGTTGCCTTCAGTCTCTTCTCCTGGGTTGGAAGAAGCCTCTGTATGCCTCCAGTCTGACCTCCTGCTTGAAGCAGGACTATCACAAACACTAGATTAACTCAGATGTGGTTTTTTTCTAGGCGAGACTTGGACGATGAGTCAAGGATGGAGATCTGACAATTTCTCTTAGGAACCTATTCTGCTGCCACACTTCGCTGCTAACGGAATTGTCCACTCAGCGTCCAGCCTGAACCGCCCAAGCTGCAATTTGTGGTTGTTGCCCTTTGTTTCATCCACTGCCAGTGCTGAGAAGAGTTTGACTCCCAGATCTCTGCATCTTGCTTTCAGTGCCAGGTCTCTCCTCCTCTTTTTTTGCTGCCAGCAACAGTATCTCAAGTTCCTTCCCTACTCCCCCATCAAAGATATCTGGCACACTGTGATGTTACTGAAGAGGGTGTTCTTGTGCTGACAGCAAACCTGCTATGGGAATGAAGCTAATAAATCTCATCACACCATCTCCAGCACTGGTGTTTAGCGAACTGCTGCATGTGAAGGGAAGAAAAGAGACATTCCTTAGCGACCCTCTGAACGCTGGCATCCTTGCTGCAGTGATGGGTGTCCTTCATGTCTGACTTTTCTGCTAAATGTGAGGCTTGGCACAGAGAATACATTGAATAGAAATAACTTCTACATAAGTTTTAATGTACATTAACGTGATCTTCTGTTTCTCGTCAACCAAGTCTTCCATGTTTCAGCTAGATCTGTCCTTGGTGTCCTGATACAAGGACCCATTTTTACTGCCAGACCATCTCACCTGGAGTGACCACAGACTTTCTGTGCATGCTTCCCAGGCTTCACAGTCATCGACTGAGCATGACTGGTAGATAGTTTTGACCTGAAACCCATAGCACTATTTAGTCTCACTCTTCTGGTCAGTAAATTTACAGAATGATTCCATGATCCAGATGTTCCTACTCCTTCCTTCCCAGGAGTCACTGAGCAGGTCCAGACCTTCTGCAAATGCCCTTGCAATGGTTTGTTTTACTCTGCTAGTCACAGCTGCCATTTGACTCCAGCATGAAGATTAGAGGCTTGTTTGCCAGGTTAAACAAAAACAATGACATTTGGCTTCCTTGATTGACCCTGACCTTGATGTTAATCAGCTCTGTGTACTCCTGCCACAGTTCCATATAAATGCTGACATTTCTGTACAGGTCTTTAACGTAATTAGTTTTGTATTTATTGAAGCCTTTCTCCCTGAAGGACCCAAGTGTCACTTCCACTGCAAGCCAAGCTGCAGGATCTTCAGGTTTTCTGATCAGTTCAGGACTGTGACAACTCTCTGTCGTGTGTTGGTCAGGAACACCTTTGTCAGCTTGGCTGTAACTAAATCCAAAGTCACGGCACAATCGACCTGGCCGTCAGTGGGCTCCAACGACTGATGCCCTTTAGCTGCTCTGGGTCCACAGTGTGCTTTAGATGGAACAAAACTCCGTTCTGCTGCTTCCCATCAGCTGCTGTGTGAACAGTAGTGCTAAACAACAACAGTAGTGCTCCGGTCTCTGCCACCGGAAAGACCTGGTCAGGGTGAGGCAGATCTTTCAAGCTGACTCTGTTTGGACCCATCTGGAGTTTTTAATTTCTATCATGTCTTTATACACCTCCTTTGCTCAGATCAGTATTTCAAAGGTCTACCTCAGCCTGCCCCGGCAAATGGCATCATGTTTCCTCCCTGTGTGCTTTACAAACCTCCACTGATGGGAGCTTGTACTGGGGTGACTCGTTGTTGTCAAGACTGAGGGTTACAAGTTTTGGGTTTTTTTCTGCTTTGAAGAGGGGTTGATAATGAACAAATACGTCTTTTCCTGCCTGACTGCTAAGCCAGGGCTAAGTTTTTCTGAGTGAGTTCTGGAGCCATGCCAATGATATTTCTGCTTCTTTTGGGAGGTGACATCTTTATGGAAGTTATACAGGACGTCGATTCCTTCCCTATATCCTGTACAGAATTTCTGAGCAAGCTTTAAAGTAACGTTTAATACTGAATATATTTCTGATGTGAGCACATATTTTTAAGTGCTGGAATCTCCACATGGCTGAGTTTGTGGAGCAGGAAGGCTGTAACAAAGCGGAATATCCTTAATTGAATTATCCACACTCTTATAAAGCCACTTATCACCACAAGCTCCATGAGATACAAACACAGGTGCATGAATTCTCACAGTTCCCCCTGCAACATGGAAAATTATTATCATCTGTAGCTGTAAACGAAGGCATAGAAGATAGCATTTTCCAAAGTCTCTGAGTAATTTTTAGGATCAACTTAGAAAACTTCCTGTGATTTATCCAGGATATTAAAGGAAAAGATCTTAAAGCCACTGGCTAAGCCAACAGCCTAACCCAGATCTTCTATGTCTAACAGCACGCGCAGAGGTAACCCTTATCTAAAGGGAAGGCTGCTAGGAAGCATGAGGCAGTGTTGGGGTATGGTAGGCAGGCCTCAAGATCACCATTAAATACATACCCAAATGCCTTGAAACTTCTGTTTTTTTCATGCAAATTGCAGAAAAAATCACCAGCTATTTAGGAAAAAAAAAAAATCCTGTTCTGTTTTAAAAAGACTTTATGAAAGCCTTGAGAATAAAACCCAACAAGCTCATATTCTAGAATGACAGAATAGTTTATGTTGGAAGAGACGTCTGGACATCTCTAAACCGGCTGCTGGGAGCAGGAACAATTTTCACGTTACGGCCGGTTGCCCATGGCTTTGTCCAGTCAAGCTCTGAAAACTTGCAAGAATCCTGTTCTAATGTCTGGCCACATCATTGTGAAAAATGTTTTCTGTCCCTATAATGATTTGACTTGAGGTAGTCAAATCCCTTTTTACGGGAAATTCTTGGAGCCATTCTGCGTAGAACAGATAGTTTTAAACCCGCGCATCATTCCAGTGCATACGGACAAGGATTCTCTCTGAAATCACAAAAAGTGGGTAAATATGACCACGTACCCACCCGCCCGCCATTACGATACCTCCCTCCCCCTTCTGAACACGTACCCAGGACACGGATACCCTACTTGTGGCTACATGGCAATTTTAACCCAGCATAAAGTCCACTCTGTCGTTCCGTTTTTTTTCTGCCCATCAGCTTTTCACAGAATCACAGAATCACAGAAACACTAGGTTGGAAAGGACCTTCAAGATCATCAAGTCCAACCATTAATCCAGCGCCACCATGTCCCCTAGACCGTGTCCTGAAGCGCCACATCCACACGTTTCTTGAACACTTCCAGAGATGGCGACTCCACCACCTCCCTGGGCAGCCTGTGCCAATGCCTGACCACCCTCTCAGTGAAGAAATTTTTTCTAATATATCATCTAAACCTCCCCTGGCGCAACTTGA
>NW_010528648.1:0-22709 GCF_000687285.1 Phaethon lepturus | reverse complement strand
TGTCTCTCCATGCTAAACAACCCCAGTTCCCTCAGCCACTCCTCATAAGACTTGTGCTCCAGACCCCTCACCAGCTTCGTTGCCCTTCTCTGGACACATTCTCTGGATCATTTTCCATGTTCTACTGTGCCTCATTCAGAGCAGGAAGTCAACGCCGGCTTGGTGTCCTGGCTGCTAGGAATGGCAGAGTCTCTGACAACAGTCCTCCAAACCCTGCCGTCCCTCCTCCGAAAACTGCCTTCACCCCGATGCACCATGTAACTGCCACTCAAACGTCAACAATTCTCGCAAAGCACAACATCTCCAGAAACATGTATTTAGACAGGTATGTCCTGCATCAGCCTTTGCTCATTGCTTAGCTCTCTCTCAGGCGTTTGGCGGCCGTTCTCCGCTTTCTGCCCTGCGCGGAAGCCTCTCTGCACCGCGCCTCGTGCGACCGCTGATCGCCGAGAGCCGGAGATCAGACGTAATCCGGTGCCCTTACGGCGTCTGCAGTACACGTATGTCCTTGCTTCAATTCGTCTGGAGGATTTTGTAGCCTATTTGTTCCTTCCCTTCCTTACAAAATAAAAAAAGCTAAATAAACACTAGGGAATTCACATACGCTTCACCTCCAGCCACTGAAATCCATATTAGCAGGTCCATCAAAAGTTCAACCTCTCATTAGATGTGACCAGATGAGACAATCTCCATATATCTTACATACGGAAGATAAATGAATATTGAAGAAAACTGGTCTGCAATGAAGAAAGGAGACAGACCCAAACCATTCCTTACCATTATAGAGATCTACACAGATGGGCAGTAAAGAGCCAACTGCTAAAGGTAAAATAAAAATCAAATTAATAAAACAGGATTCTCTAAACTTGGACTAGCGCAATTATTGTTTGCTTCTGTGCAGCTCTCTGGGCCAGGCCGAATTCCCTGGAGAGGAGACTGCTCGGTCCCTGAGAACAACAAAATATTCCCAGCTGATTCTTGGAGGGTTAATTGCAGTGAAATAGTGAGAACCCAGGAAGCCTGTTGCCTGCGGCTGGAGTGTGACTGGGAAGAGCCGGGAGCAGACACACAGCCAGGTCTTGGAAATGTCAGGACTTTTATTGTAACCTAGAAATGCTGACTGAGAAAGGGCATGAACGAGAGATACCGCTCCAAAGCATACGAAGGAGTCAGGATGACTTTGGTTCCAACTCTTTGTTTTAATGTCTCTTTCCAGACCTCTGTTTTCTCTCTTTGAAAGGTTGTTTTTTCCAGTTTCTGTTTTATTATATAGATATAAAAAAGGAGAACTCTAAATGCTTTTGGTCTTTGTATTATGCTCTCTTTAGAAGAAAAGTACAGGCAGGAGTACCCAAAAATGCAATGAATATGCCTCAAAGAGAAAATAACCTCTTTTTTTAAAATGCTCTTAGCTTGGTCAGACGGGATGACAAAGACAAATCCAATGTTTTAATATACAATTTTTCAGCTAATAATGTCTTAGTAAATTAAAAATGTGCAGAAATAGTTTTAAATAATTAATTATTTTTTCTCTCTCTCATGTTCACCTTAGGTTATACCTGCAACGGTGTCAGAGGTACCTGAGTTAGTTTAAAACGTGATAATCTGGGTCACAGAAAGAGCCTTTCTGCAGTGGTTTGAGGTCCTGGGTTGCTAGTTTTAACTGCTTCTCAGCAGGTACAAATGCAGACAGGTATTCCTCAAGTTTGAGCCACACATGCCCATTCGTGCCTCCGTTTTGTTTCAGTTTCAAGTCCTCGAGAATAACGAATTTATAAACAAGTAAAAATAATTAAGTTGCCATTCAGCTTGACAAAACCTTGTTCTCTGAGAAACTGCATCCCGAAGATGACTTGGCCATGCTGTATAGAAGCTGGAATAACCCTTCAGCAAAAGACCACAGTCAAGTTCTAAATTGAAGGTTATGAGATGGAACCCATTCCCACTGGATTAATTTAAATACCAGACTTTTAAAAAAACTATGTTGCTGCTGTTCTCTCTGTACTCTTGCAACTGTAAATAACCTTTACTGAAAGCCATGTCAGGTGTGAGGGCTAATATAACTCAGTCTCCAGATTTTACCCTGTTCTTGCAGGAATATCCCGGCTAAGACTTAAGTTCCTTGTACTTGCACCATGTGTCCTGTACATTCCATCAGCAAAAAATTATCTCTGTCTTCATGTCTTGGGCTCAGTTTCTGTCTCAGATGAGAGGACACCTACTATATTTTTCAGTCTCCTGATGGGATTTCTACTCTTGTTCATCCTCCTCTCCAGATTTACTCTATGAAATGAAGCCTCATGGGTCCGAAGATAATCGAATTCCATGTGCTGATCACATCCACCTAGATGAAGTCCCTGCTGTTGTGTTTTGCAGGATTTATGTCCCTCTCCACTTCTTATCATTTAATTTCTTTTTAACACAGGGACACCTCCAGGAACAAGGAGGTCATATGCCTTTAGGTTCCCCAGATGCCCTCAGCTGATGAAATAGGTTACTCAGTAATTACTCTAGCTGAATTTCCACAAAGCAAGCCACATGGACACTTGATAGGGTTTCTCCCCCCCGCTACACCAATACGAACTCAGAGAAACTTTCCTGACAAATCAGATTTTTCAACTCAGCAAGTATTAAGTTTTCAACACCACGCTCAGGAGTGGGGAACAGAACCCACTCACACAAACTTCTCTCGGTCTGTAGACTTGCGCGCTGACATCTCTGCGCAAAGCGTGCTCCGCCTGCCTCAGGAGGGGCAACCTCCCCGATCATGAATAACACGTGTTTTTTTAAGACCCATAGGTGGGAAAAGATGACCAGAGACAGCTGTTCGCTTTGGCACGGCTTCCTTGGCGCCGTTCACATTACAGTTGCCTAAGCCCTGCAGCCAAAAACAGCCTACTTGGCTCCAGCTTCTATACCCAGCTCGGGGCCCGGAGCTGGTAGGGACTGAACAGCGTGCTGAGATTCTGCCCCGATTAACCATCTTCAGGAACAGGAATGCTCTTTGGGCACTGGGGAAGAAAATCAAGTACTTGCTCTAAGCGAGCAAAATGAGCGGTCTGTTAGTTTTTTCTCAGTGTTGCTGTACCTAAAGCTCTATTCGCTAAATTTTTCATTCTCTGGTAGACTGTCCTCTCTGCCGCAGGAGTGAAAGCCATCAGTCTGTCCTAGACCATGCCGCTTTGCTTTCCGTGAGCACCAGACAGTCTCTCGATGAAGAACTTTGCCAAGTCCTACCCCCTGACACATTGCACTGCTCTTCTCCAGATTTCCACACCTTGTAAAAACCAGCGGATCAGTCACCTTTGATGCACAACAGAGCATTTCAGAGAACATCTCCCTTTAGCCCCCAAAGTCAGGGCAACCTGATAATGTAACGCACTGGTTTGATGCAGGGCTAGAGAGGAATCATCTGCCCTCCACAGATACTCCAGGAATGACCAAGAGGCACAAAGTGTTCTCTGGAGCCGAGTGATAAAGAGAGGCTGACGAAGACAAGAGAGTCAGCTGGAAGATTACGGTGTCTGTAACATAAATACCGCGGGGTGGAATTCTTTCTCTCTAAGCAAAGTCAGCTCTGTGGGCATAAGTCTCTTCTGTCTCTCCGCACATGAGAACAGGAGGTTACTGGATCCTAAACACTTGCAACCTCATACGCAATTAAACGCTGATAGGCAGAATGATGCCGCTCACTTGAAACCCCAGGTCTTTTCATTGAACATGCAAGGTGAGATCATTTCTTGCTGTATGGTGATTACTAGGGACATAAAGCACTTTTCTCATTAAAGCTCAATTTGCTGGTATATTTATCTGCTGGCTTCTGACTCTAGAGTTTTGTTTCTCCTTTGAAGCACTGATACTGTCACCTGGACAAACTAGGAAGCCAGAATCTTTTTGCTCTTGGTTTTACTGCCTGATGGAACCATCTGCAAAGTGCACTTAAACGCTGAACTTCAGTGAAAGAATAATAGCCCTTTAAAATCCCAGCTCTTCACTTGTGACTGAGAAACACACTAACACCAGTTAAAGGAGTAGTAAGAAAGAAGGAAAAAACCCTGTTTGTTTGGTTTTTTTCCTTCACCTGCATCTTGGCTGGGCTTCACAGGCTTCATGGATGTTTTCTTTTAGCAAGTAAGTTAAGAGACCAGGAAACCCGGTACATTTTTAACTCTCCTCTGTATTCAAAAAAAGCATAACCAACATACACAACATTCATCTCTACCACAGTTTTGAGGCGAGAACCCAGCCCAGGGCTCACCAATTGCAACAGTTTGCTGGAATATTACCTGACCCAAGCCCTTAAAAACCTTTAAACAAAATCCTCTCCAACCTTTAAACTCACAGCAGATCCTTCCACAGCATTAAAAGCAAAACCCGAGGAGAAAAAGTGCATTATGGTGAAGACTTGCTTCCCGGAGGCTGGCATTCCTCATCTCATCGCTCGTCGTACGTCAGGAGGGCTGAAGGGCTGCGATGAGGGACTGGAGCCTTTCTCAAGAGCACTGCATGAATTTTTAGCAAAAGCAAGCACATGCTTGCAGTTCTGATAGAAGACAGGCAAAGCATATAGCAAAGTGGGCATGCAAGGGGTAAGGAAACATTCCTAGTGAATAAGAGATTTTCTTCAGCTCCTGCACGTAGGGCTGGAGTGTCTCAGTCTTTTAAGTTTTTAAAGCAGTTTTCCTCCAGCACTGCTACCCTCTTCTCGTTCCCTCATTTCTAGTGTTTTCATGTTTATCTTTAAGCAGAAGCAGATATTTATAAAGGGAAGAGGAAAGAAAATAAATAATTCCTAGAGAGGTGTATATGTAGTCACAGACTTTGCAGCCCAGCGTGAAAACATTTTAGCAGCACACACTGTGCTTGTAGCTGGGGATCTAGAGCAGCAGTGATCTCACATCTAAACTGAGCTCAAACTTCTCCCTGAGAGCAGGGCCAACTTGATTTCTCCTAGTGGTGACACCAATCTGAAAAAAACTGCACGGAACAACAGGCATTTTTCAGGAAGGCTCCTGTCTGCTCTGAGTTCTTAAAGATCACGGGATTTCCAGACAGCTGATCTGGAGTTGTTTACAAACATACGTGGAGGAAAACCACGCTTTGCCTTTGGATCCAAGTCTTCATCTTTATGTGGTGTATGAGAGAACTGGGGTGAAGATCACAAAAGTTTATGGCATGGGAACAGCTTATTCTGCTTGGCTTGGGCTGTTGGAAGATAGCGGGGTCCATCACACTTATTAATGCACCATCAGTAGGTCATCTCCTCTTTAAACTGATGCATGTTCCATGAAAATATGCTGTTAGAGCAAAATTCAAACTTCTTGAGAAGCTGGCTAGATTTACTAAAAGCCTTGCTTTTTCAGAATGAGAGAGAGAGAAGAAAAGGTGCTTTGACACTGTGGAAACACCCTGTTCTAGCAATTTCTGAATTACATGTTTTGCTAATTTTGCTTTGTATTTATTTACATTCTTATCTATGTAGTCTTTTTGCCAAATCCAACTCATAGGGATCATTTTAAAGCACCAACCCACGTTACCATTGAGAAACTTGGGAGAAACTATGTAAACTGCCAGGATGTTGTTCAGTGACTGACACTGTTTATTACAGCAATTAATTCAATCGCTTCACAAAATAGTACTTTACGAAGGCAGAAAAGAAAATGAAGAGGGGAAGACAAAACAAATTAAATTAAACATGTCCCCCATTTCCAAGGGCACTGGGTCTGGCTGGGATGGAGTTAACTTTCTCCATAGCAGCCCATATAGTGTTGTGCTTTGTATTTGTAGCGCGACTGGTTCTGGTTACATACCGGTGTTTTGGCTATTGCTAAGCAGTGCTCGCACAGCATCGGGGCTGTCTCTCCACACACATCCCCAAAGGCCAGTAAGCTGGGGGCGGGCAACAGGTTGGGAGGGGACATAGCTGACCCAAGCTGACCAAAAGGATGTTCCATACCATATGATGTGATGCTCAGCAATAAAAGCTAAGAGAAAGGAGGGGAGAGGGGCATTTGTTATTAAGGTGTTTGACTTCTGAAGCAATGGTTATGCATACTGAAGATCTACTTTCCAGGAAGAGGCTGGACATCACCTGCTAATGGGAAGTAAAGAATAAATCTTCTTTTCTTTTCCTTTGCTTCTGCATGCAATCTTTGCTTTTGTTTTTATTTTCCTTTTTTTTTGTTTTCATTAAACTGTCTTTATCTTGACCCATGAGTTTCTCCTCTTATCTTCTTCCCCTGTTCTGTTGAGATGGGGGAGTGAGAGAACAGCTTGGTGGGCACCTGGCAGCCAGACAAGGTCAACCTACCACACCAAAGTACTTCTATCACAATTTGCAACCCTGTTTCATCTCTCTGTTGTACCAAAATACTCATATTTTTTTTTGTATCAAGTTTTGGGCCTTCATTATATCTTACAAGGTAAGATTTATATCTTACAAGCTAGCAGGTAAGCTTCATCCAAACTTCATTTGATCCAACAATATCAGTGTCTTCACCCTTCAGTCCTAGCAGGCACTCCTGTTACTCAGAGATTTGTTCTGCCTTGAGGAGGCACCATGGTTTTCAAGACCACGTACAGACTTTGCTGCCCAAGAAAAACATCTTGGAGAGATGTTCTTATTTTTCATCTAGATCTTTTTGCACCTAGGGCTATAGACTATAGCATTAGATTACAGAGATTACCCATTACAAACACAGATTGATGTTGTGGGTGTACTCCAGTTTAATTTATTATTAAAGTTATCCAATTTCCTAAATTTCATTGTAAGACTTAAGAAAAATATCAGAAATTTCACAAAATGTAATAAAATATAAAAGATAAATTGACAGGAAACTCAATAATTTAGAATAATTTTGGTTAGAAAGGACCTCTGGAGGTCTCTAGTGCAACCTCCTGCTGATTTTTTTTAGGGTTAGGTCCAAAGTTAGGTCAGGTTGCCCAAAACATTATCTAGCTGAGTTTTGAATATCTCCAAGGATGGTGCTTTTCATGTTTCAGGCCAAATTAGTGATAATTTCCAGTTGGCTCCCTTTCTCCCCAGCAGATGCCTGACACTCCTGGCTTCCAAGCTAAGGATTTATCAATGTCTTGTTTGAACTAGTCAATAGAAACATTGGGCATTCAGGTACAGACAAACCTTTGTCTCAGAACTGAAACAGTTCACACACTCTGAATATGTTATTGAACTTCTGTTACATGTTCTTCACCAAAGATCTCCAAACACTCACCTAATGTGTAGGCTGTAAATACAGACAGTTGTCGAACTAGCCATGGCTTTCCTTGGCAAGCATTTCCATTTTCTTCCCTGTTTCCATAACAGGAATCAGAAGAAAGGAAGACAAAAGTCCTCTACAGCAATTTACCAGAAGCTGCCCTGAACCTTAGATGACCCATCTAGGAGTTTTGACTCTTGGGTTGCTGCCCCAATCTCCAGACAGCATTTCCCTGTTTCATATTTTATATGAAATATTCCATTTCATATAAAAGATGCATAACCATCATAAATCCAATATAGTAAAACAGTTCTGTAAGTGCTCAAAACCTTTGTTGAATCAGAAATAATAACCTGAAACTTGAGGCATACAATCCTGGCTACACTGGTGTAATAAAGAAATGGATCCTGCCTCATTTCATGGAATTTGGATTTACCCACCAGACAGTTAAGCTTAATTTATGATAAGAAACTGAAAAATATGACAGAAAAGCTCAGTAATACACCATGAAATAATAACTCATTTGACTTAAAAAAAAAAAAAGAGCAAACCATAGCGATATTAAATTATTCATTTAAAATACCCAAACCCAGACAACAAAGAGCATTAGCTTTCAGGAATGAAATTAGGCACAGACAGTCAGATAAATATCTGCCTAATTTCTTCTTCGCTGTGCCTGCCTCCAAATCTCAAAACGATCCTTAGAAATTGCAAATGGATATTCAGAGTTCAGAAAGAGTAATTTTACTTTTAGATGGGTAGCTGTGGGGAGCTATTACAAGTTTGTTGTTTATAACTTTCTTTGAATCAAATAAGCTGTGGTAAACCATTTTTTGAGAATCAGGATAAGCCAACGACTAGGAAATAATCCAGTGATACCTGGTGTAGCAGCAGAAGACAAGGCATAAGTTGTTAAGACAGTTCTAGGAAACTGAAAGATGATGGATTTTAGTCTGAAAGGAGACCATCAGGTGATGGCAATTGGAGAATGTGATACTGGAGAAGAAAATCAGGAAAAGAGCAGTCACTCCGGTACATGAAACAGATTTCCAAGAGCAAGACGACTCCTGCAGTGACACATAGATACAATACAGATCCCTCCAGTCACTGGCCTTATGCACTGCCCACCCAGTAGTGGCCCTCGGATCCTCTCATCTCCAGTTGCCTCATGAACAGACACATGAGCATGCAGACAGGTCTCTCAGCAGACCCCCAGACCTCATGGTGTCTCCAGCAGCTGGCTTGGATCCCGATGTCCCTCTAGCAGCCAACTCACCAGACTCATGTCTCTCAAGTACCTGACCCAGACTTATGGCCACCCCAGTACCCAGCTCCCAAGCCTGGTATCCCTCTCACCGGGTAGTTTGGCTTGTGTTCACTAGCCCTCGCGCGCCAACGCACATGCTGACACAACATGCACACGCTCTGGTCTCTGTAGTTGCTGGCAGCACAGACACGTGTCCTCCAACCCATGGCACGACTCCGGTGACTCCAGACCCCCGTGCACACATATGCACACAGAACAGGGAGCCCCTCACCCAGGGCAGTAGTTAGAAATGGAGTTTAATGAGGAGACAGGACAGCCTGCGCTGATCTGGAGCAGGGCATGGCCAGACAAGCATGGCCAGGCCAACAAACTCTTTACATGTGACCTGCCCCTTTATCCCATTGTTTTCCCATGTTTGCTCCTCCTCAGCCCAGCCAGACACTTCCCTTTCCGCTGCTTTAATTTCTCCCCTAAACACCCCATAAGGAGCCTCTTGTCCTCATCAGCTCATGTGGTGGATGTCACCTCTGGCCCATGGGGTTGAGGCTCTCCTGGGGCAGCCTGGTGACCAGTGGGGTCTGAGGATTGTTTCTCTGCAGAGATTATTGGGGTCTGGCACCCCCCAAACTTTCTCTGTGCTCCTTTGTGTGTGGGCAAAAGCCATTAATCACATAAACTAACAAGGTTCCTTAAAATTGATGGTCCTCTCATCTGCCCTCAGTTACTTAAAATGACAGTCCTGGCTCTTCAGCTTTGTGAGGTTTGTCAACATCACAATTTCTCCGTGTCTCTCCCTCCCGTTTCTTCAACTGCCAGAGAGAAACACATTAAACCCGGTTCAATTTCACATGAAGACTTACATCCTTGAGATATCTGTATTGCAGACTTCTCTGAATGAATTGCCTGAAAGCTGCTTCAAAAAACAAAAACAACGCCCCAAAAAACCCAACTGCCAAACTCAGACCTTCTGCTCTCAGAAACAATATTGTTTTCCACATATTCTCCTTGGTCTGCAGACAAACACCACACAGCTATTAAATTCCTTCATGTTGTCCCCCATGTTTACAGAAATCTTCATTTCTGATGAGGCTTCAAATTACTTCATTCTTCACCACGTGCATATTTGTCGACTTGTCATTTACATGCATCAGAAATCCCCCCAGTCACTCCCCGGAGAAACAGACTTCTCCTCGTTGTCATCGTACTGATTCCTTCTTAGGTTGCAACAGCCCCAAACTCGCATCCGCCTTGGCCCTAAATAAACACTTGTGCTTGCACGTGCTGTTGCCATTGGGAAGAGGCTGGGAAATGTATAATTAATGCAGCTATCTCACTTCGCACATAGAAAGCCAAGATGGTGGTGTTCCTTCTTACAATCCTTTCTGGTAGACTCTTGGGACTGTGGGAACAAGCAAATAAAGCGGATGGCCAAGGCCATGTGCAGATGTGGCTGAGGGTGACCATGACACAGTACCTAAGCTGTGAGGGTCAGGCACAATCAAGGTCAAATTTCCAAGGAAATCCTTCACCCTTTCTTCCTGAAAGAAGGCAGCTTTTGAAATGATCTTGGAAAAAAAGACAGAGCATCTACAACTTACAGGATTTGGGACTGAATATAAGCTTTGGGTGAACTAACTTCTGACCAAGATTTAAGCACTATTATATGTTCCTTTTTTTTTAACCCTTTACCTACTGACTAGTAACTTGGTGACATATTTTTAAAAGTTTAGCCAGCATAGGATAACTTACGGCATTTCAAGAACAGAAAAGACACAGCCAGATAAGCATCCGTTTAGCTAAATCCTCATTAGGTGCTTTCTGCCCCTGAGCCTCAAAGTGATTCTAAAATAACCCAAGCAGGAATCAGTGGATCAGGGAATGAAAACCAGTTCTATTTTTAAATTGAAAATTGAAATGAGACATCTCAGGTGGTTTGAAGTGATTTGAAAAGGTTTGATATAAAACCCTTGCTCGTGCTGCTCACCCACAGCTCCATAGTCCCACCATCTACCAAAGAGATGAACTTGGGGCAACACAGTGTAATCCGTGGGCTGTCTATATCAAACAGCTGAACTTTTAAGGGGAATTATAAATAAAAATAAACTGACTTCTAGGACTCACAGTGATTCTGCTTAAGCTTTTGAACCTTTTCTCACCTGGCTCCTGCCAAATTCTTTGTTAAAAATTGAGACTCAGCACCTGCCACCAAACACAAGTCCTTATCGTAGCTGAAGGGAAGCTAGAGTGAGGCAGGTGGAGGAAAGGAGGAGGGTACGTATCCCCTCTCTGTTAGGCTACTTGCTGGTGGACAAGAACTGTGTCTGTTTTAAACTGGGGTGTCCCAGCAGAGGTCCAACAGCACCACCGAGGCTAATCAAGGGACGGAGCTGCCTCCCCCTACACAGGGTCATCGACGCTACCAGAATTTGCAGCAGGACAAAATGCTGACACCGTGTTCTGGTTTTGCTTTTTTCAAGACTGGAGTGAAAATAGCTACTTACTGCCCATCAAATGCAACCAAAAACCCAAATATCTCTGATTCCAGAGGATGCGAATAGCCAGGGTTTACTGTGTTTGCATTTCGTAGCTGACAGACTCCCATTGCCTTTGACTTGCCCTCCCTTCTGGGCTTCTCTCTTTGTGCGCTCTGCTGTTGACCCTGTGCTAAGCTAACACAAATGTGACTTGAATTTATTCCTTCCAAAAAGTACCAGACCAGCCTGACCCAGCACTGAAACCCATTTGGGCTCAGCTCATGGCTCTAGTCCTGACTTGCTGTGCAAGCTTGGCAGATCTCTCCACTTTTCTGTGACACTTTCCTTTTATCTGCTCTGCCGGCTAAGATTACAAGCCCTGGGAGACAGGAGCCATCTCTCACTGCGTTTCAGCAGCACATGGGACCGTGACCCCGATAAGAAATGTGACCAACTCCTGTAATGCACAAAATAAATTTTCTACAACAGTGAGAGCTGGTGGCTGGTAGCCTAAGGGTGCAGATGGTCTCCTCAGGTTGAATAACTCAAGCCATTTCCCTTGGATCATTTATCTCTTTTGGAGATAACATTACACATAACATACATACCATTACAGGTCAGGAAGTGAAAAGTCATTTTGGATTTCCTCTGACATAGAGGAGGATTTGGAAGGGATATTGGACCTTTTTCCTAACACTTTCTCAGAGGGAAATATGAGGGCTGTCCATTGTCCATGGAACCACAGGCACCCTGACATTAGGACTGTGAAGAGAGTCTATAGGAGTTACGCACTCACTGAATTTCCAGTATTATTAGCTCTTTTGATGTTAAGCAAGTGGCTCAACTGGGTTTGAAAGACCTTGTTTTGAAAGTGAGAGCTGACACAACTCACAAGGGAGGACATCATCCTCACCCCCACAAGACTGAACTCCTTAGTTTTTGCTGACTAGACCATTGAGTTTAATTAAAACCTGATTTTAGGGTCCATAATTTATGAAGCTTGTCTCCTTCAATTAGTGACACGTGAAACCTGATGATGAAGACTGGCTGAAGTCATGAAGCAGAGAAGACTGCAATCTAGGAACCAGCAGTGCTTCTTTTACTATAGCTGCAACAAAGCCAAAGATAAATCATAATGTGCAAATAATGAGGTGATACAAATCTGCAGATCTTATCAAGTATGCATGTTTTTACAGCTTCATTGAGCTGCAGATGGACACTAGCCTAAGGTGAATTGCTCTTCTCCATTAAAATACAAAATCTGTACTTTATAACCTTTAACAAAGCCCGGTACTTTATATTCCTCTATTTTGCTGCCTTCTCTTTCTTACAAAGTCATATTAGCATTTCCTTTACCATTCTATGTTACATTCACCACCGCATATTCAAGATATATAGGATCACTGTGCGTTGAGTCTGTGTCTATGCATACAGATATATATTATTATGGTAGATTTTTATTTTTCAGCTTTATTATTATGCAAGCATTAAAATCAGATGTACATTCCTCATTCCTTAATTTGCATGATTACTTGCAGTCTTACATTTTTTCTTAAAATTTACTTCCAGATCATAGAATATTGGCTAATCACCAAGCTGCTTGTACTTTATAAATCACCTAAACCTATGACTGGTGACATGGCTTTTCAAGCAGGCTTTAGCCTCAGTACTGAAGTTTGCCTAATTAGCTAAGCTCCCATGTTTGTTAAGAGAAACAGAATGGTGAGGCTTTAAGTTTGCACGCATCCCAGACAAAGGAAATTTTCCAAAACTGAAGATATCCTGGGTGCCTGGACACAGGAGGAAAGAGGTCCCTCATCAGGACCACCCAGACAAGCTCCACGCAGGATGCTCTACAAGGCAGCGCTCAAAGAGACCTGACCGTGTTTATTCCAGAGAGTGCTTTTTAGGGGTGGCACTGAGAACACCAAAGACAACCTCTTTCCCCTTTACACAGGTAAGCTGTTTGCTGTGGCTCTGGCAGGCTGAGTAAGCATTTTTTTTCAGGGAGGTGTAAATTCCCTTCTGTAGAGAACTGCTGGGGATTAATAGCTTTATTGAATATCTTCCCTGCCTTCTCCTCTGACAGCTAATAATTCTCTTTCACTTATGGATGGAAGCTTGACATCAGGAGGCTATAAAAGATTAATTTTAGTTTTGAAGAGTGGTGTGAGGCTGGCACATGCCTTCTTACACTCTTGGTGCAGAAGATACCGTTCAGTTCCTTCATACCTACCATATTCCAGAGCTTGCATGAAAGGACCCCCTGCTACAGAAATAATTTTGTGCTAAGTAGATGCAGTTTAGGAGTATGGCCTTATTATAAGGGATCACAGTTATTACTTGCACAGTTTAACAGCCACATTTGTCTTAACCCTATATTTTGCCTTTAATTCACACAGTGCTGGGAATTCACAAGAAGAGTGAGAGCGGGGGAGAAATCCCTGTACATTACAGTTCATTACACATTCAAACTTCCTTTGAAAGTCTCTTTCACTGAATAATAAGTTGCCAAGCTTTCCCAGTGCTCCTTGTCCCTGAGGCCAGAGTACAAATAGTTTCCCAGTAATTATGGGCAGAAAAAAAAGAAAGAAATTATAGGAACTTGAAAACTCCAGAACGACCTCAAAAAACCCCTCAAAGGTCATCCAGGATGGTCTCCTTGTTGCCCTGGACTACATCCCAACCCTTGATATTCCTAACAGGAATAACCCAGTCTCTTCCTGGTTATTTCTTTCATAGGTGGAGCTGAAGCACGCTAGTTATTTGGATTCAGCACATACTAAACAGAATTTACGGGCTGTAATGTGAGCATCGGGTCTCTGCTTAGATCCTTTACTGTTCATCATATGCAAGTGTCAGACATGGTGGCGCTGGATTAATGGTTGGACTTGATGATCTTGAAGGTCCTTTCCAACCTAGTGATTCTGTGATTCTGTGACAGAAATGCAGGCACCTGTTCTTCAGGGACACAGTCACGGAGCTGTAAAAAAAAAAAAAAGGAAGGAAGGAAAAGGTTAATTAGAGTGGGGATATTCATCACACATTGCTTGCCATTTTTTATTTCCTGATCATAGGACTTTCATCATTAGGTCAAAAAGCAGGTACAATGTGGTAAAATTAAGGCGCAAGTTACTATCTGATGTTTGGGTGGTGTTTACTGAATTTTATCAGACCACATGCATCTGCTGTTACAGAGAATTTGTTTACAGAGACGAGATGTCAACATGACTGTGGCAGCCCCAGTTTGGTTAAGTGGGGTGGGCCTGGCCCTAGGATGGCTCTGGGCATGGGGGGCTTAAAAGCAGCATCTGCCACATGGATGGACCCCTTCTCTGTTCCTGGCCTACGAGATTTCATCCACCCATTGCTGTCTTCACAGCAATGTCATGTGCCCGATGTGGCAGAATGAAAATGCCTAAGTTGCTTTCCAGATAAATCACCAACATATCACGCCACAATGTCAGAGGCAAGCGGGAGGCATCTGTCTCAGACTAAACTTCGCTGGCCTGCTTGGGAAACACGCATCAAAGGGGCTGGTTTTCAGGATTTGCTGTCGCTCCATTCAGGCAGAGCATAGGATCCTCCTCCAGTTCTGGGCTTTACAACAGATGAGTTGAATTCACCTATGATCACCCAAATTATTGCTCATATAGTTTTAAGAAAGACGTTTTGCTTCGTTTCCTGGGTGTTATTCAAGGCAGGAGGACTCTTTGCTCCAGTCCCAGAAATGGACACGTGGTGTTTTCACACAAAAGGGGCCATCTCCTTAATGGATCCCTAGTGATTTCAGTAGAACTCCATTGCCAGGTATGAACCCTCAAACACAAAATATGAATACTGGCCAGCATGAAACTGTGTTTACCCAGAAAGAAAGGAAATACACCTCAGACGTGTCACTTCGTTGCTGGGGAGGAGTGAAGATGACCTATACAAAACATAGCCAATATATCAAGTTCAGAAGTGAGAGAAAGGAACAGTTTTCCACTTGATGAGCATGTAGGTGCAAGGAACCAGTTGCAACAGTATACACGTGCCAGGAATAAAGGAGGATTCAAGGAGGTACAAAGATAACACAGATAACAGTATTATAGTTATTGCAATCTTTTCTTAAGCTGATACAGCAAATTAGAGCAGAGGGATAATGAGGAAATGAGATTATATGACATCTGCTTATCCCAGACCACCCTTGGGCCCTACTCAAAAACCAGCTGGTGATAGTCTTTGAGAAGGGCTTCTGGAGCTGGGGATGACAACTCACAGCCCAAACTACTCAGTTCCCCCATTTCTCTCACCCATAAAGCATGCAGTAGCCATGGCAGATCTTGCTCCCCTCCTTTCATGCTCACCTCCATGGTGCCAAGGGCCCTCACATAGCTGGATAGAAGCAGAAAGTCTTCAGGCATGCCCGGTATCTAGGAGGGCTCTGAATCCCACAGCAATTCTGGGGTTCATCGGCTAGAGCTGCAGTAGTGTCTAACTGAATCCTAAGGGTTCACTTGGATGCTAATCAGAGTTATTTAGCTTTGCAGGATCACATCTCAGCAAGAACCTGAAATGGCTCATTTAGCTTTAAATTAAACTGTCAGCCACAGAAGACGATCCAGAGGGAGGAAAATGCTAACCTGCAAACCATGTATTTCAGGATGCCAGGTGCCTTGCAATGCAACTTGTCAAAGCGGGAGATCCTGAGAGAGCTTCTGGGGAAAGGAGGTGAGTCTAGCGTGGAAGGAGGTGCTCAGTCTGACCCCAGTCTTGAATTCATTGCTAAGGCTTTGTCCATTGCCAAAGGACCAAAGCCAAGTCCATTGTTGCACGGTGGTAGAGCGTGAAACTCAAGGCAGAGGTTGTGTCGAACCATGGAGTAACAGATAGAAAAGAGAGTATCCAACATGCAGCAAGGCGCAGCACTGTGACTCAGTACCCTCCTGTTTTTCCAGGCAACTCACACATCTAATATTCCACCTTCTCTGTTTCCCCCACCATCTCATTTTGAGCTTTTATGTATGTCATTCTTTCTGGTGATTGATTTGAGCTATTCTTATTTCATCAAATTAAAGAAGGCAGAAGATACAACAAGAGTTAACCACCACTCCTTGCAGAAGGCTAGAAGAAAATTCCTCTAGAAACTTGTGAAAAATAAGTGTATTAAGTCACTAAAATGGGGCATCCAGGCATAAGACATGTGCTGATTGACAAAGGGCTTTGCTTCTCTTTAGTACAACAAAGCATTTCATTTTTGAGCATAGAATAGTCAAATATCTCACAAATGTCAGCCATGCTAAATGAATCCTTAGTTGTTTCCTTTCTTTTTGTAGCTGATACTTTTTCAGGTAGCGTCCTGGACATTTATTTTCACCTACCCAGGGACACCATTCTGTCAGGAACCAAGGAACAAACAGAGATGGTCCAATGCTGCCAAAGTCAATCAGAGACTGCACAGATGACTAGAAAGTCCTCCACCAAAAAATTCCATGAGACCCAGTGCCCCTGAAATCAAACAGGCTAGAAGGTATTTGGAAAAGAGGAATTTCTCCTCCCATTAAACAGGTCACTGTACTCCAACACATGCAATGAAGATTAAAGAATGAGGCAAACAGAAACACGATTGTCATCTATTTGAGGAAGGCCCTGAGCCAGGGTGAGGATGAATCGGATGCACATGTGTTCGATATTAGGCAGAGAGCAATTTATAAAAGCCAGCACCACAAGGGACGCAGTCAAAAAGCCCAAGGTAAGGACCATGTGGGAAGTCAGACCTTCCTCCTTTCCCAAAGAGCAGGGTGATAAGCACAGATGGCTCTTCCTTTCCCCAGCTTTTAGGGAGAACAAATTAAGTATCAGCATGGATGAGGCCACCATATTTTGGGGAGAAAGGGCAGGGCAGAGTTTACTTTAAGGATGAAAGCCACGCCACAGCATTTGTCATCAAGAAGAAAGAGCAACCCTTGGCTCTGCTTAACTTACTAACAAGACAGAGTCTTACAAGACACAAGATGCAGTTTGACTGGGCACCCCAGCTTCAGCCAGATGGGAAATGCTCCTTAGAGCTTCCCATGACCAAGCTCATGGCGGCCTCTGGGGATGGTTTTCTCTACTGACTGCAATGGAAACCATATTTCCCATTTTGATGTTCAGCTTTCAAGCCTTGTGACACCTTTCAAGCACCTAGAGGAGAAGGTTTTGAACTTTTCAGCATTTTATGACATCAGGGTTGGGAGGTGGAGGCAGATTAGATGTTGCTATGTGTCAGGAGAACAACTCACAACCTTCATACCCATTTGATAGCACCAATTACTTTATTTTTTTCCCCTTTGGAATGGTCCAATATTATACAGAAAATTGCTTCAGAATACCTGGTTAATATATATTTTCTGGAAATCTTGTGAGTAAAGTCAAATTTTTTAAAAGTCAGGCAGGCATTTAAGAATCTGACTTCCACTGAATATCAAAAAGATATGAGACTCCTGAAGCACTTCAGCATACTTTAATGCTTAAGTTTAAACACTTTTATTTCTACCACTTACCTTCTTGGAGTTATATCTTACTCTGGGAGCATTGACAGCAAGACCCAGTTGTCAGAGAGGCAGAGGGGAATTATTCTGCACCGATAAATGCTAAGAATTGGGCTGCATGTGTTCAGATTCATGTGCTTTTTAAAAAATACTGGTTGATTACCGACACCAAAGTATTGCAATAATGATCAAGCATAGCAGAAAATACAAAAATCACAGCCTGAGTACAAAGAACCCATAAGCAGCAAACTATGTACAAATAATATTATGACATTATTTAAACAATGTAATACCAAAGTGAAAAAATGATAGCAACTGCATTTTGACCTTCGTGATATACTGCTGAATGCAAACGGAAATATTCCAGTAACTGTTTATGTGTCAAATTTCACTTCCCTTGGCGAGGTAAATCAAAATGCCAGCCAATAACTCAATAATGTGTACTGCCAGAGAGAGAGATGTTTTAACAGAACAAATCATTAATTTTTAAAAGTAAAAGGAACTTCAGCTGTAAGAAAACCATCTGTATTAGTCCTTATTTACTGATGAACAAGCTGTTCTCTTTGTTGTCACATTGTATCCCCCAAGGTGCTGAATGCCAATCAACAGCACTTAACGCTTGTTACCCAAATTCTGGTCTGCATTTGGCTGGGTGAAAATAAATCGGATATCCAGTAATGACAAGCTGACAGGTGAGACCTGAGCAGAGCTAACAATAACTCTGTAAAGACCTACGCTTTCTGAGTTTAAGGTTCAGGGAGTTCACTGAAGTGTGGGTAAGCAGAAAGCAAGCACAAAGACTGGGCTCTCCCCACAGCTACCAGAAGCCATCTACATGTTAAGCCTCTACTCATCCATCTACTCATTCCCTCTGCAGCCACCTTGCCCCACGTGAGGGCTAAGCCGTGTGTCGTGCCTTCAGGAGGTGCATCGGTCTTCCTCCCGTTGGTCACAGACCCTAGACAGGCAAACCAGACCTTGCTCCTGGAATTGCAGGACATTAGTCCAGTTAATATCCACCATGCCCTACTGTAAATTCATCATTGTTCCTACCGGTGCAATTTGTCAACCTTTTCTGACGATGCTATGGGCCAGAGGTAGTGCTGTTCGTACCCTCCCAGGTCAACCCAACCGGTTACATGTGGAATCCAATGCACAGGGGCTACGCTGAGCTGGCAGCAGTGTGGAGGTTCCGGCTCAGGGGCTGAGCACAGAGACAGGTTTTCGTTTGTTGGGTTTTTTTCCAACCAGCTGAAATGAAGAGGGAAATGGGCAGGAAGAAAGAATCAATTGAGCTCATTTTGAATAATTTTATTTGAACCGAAATTAAATGTTCCATGTATTTAAGGGGATTAAAACAATTATTTTTATGGTCAACTTTCAATTCAAAACAGTGTTCTCAAGATGAAATAGCAAAATGTTTTGTTTAGCAAATCTGAGTGCAGCACTTTGCTATTCATGGGTTTTTTGAACATTTTTCAAGCTGAAGATATTTGCCAAATTTGACCAAGATCCAGACATAGCTTTAGTCCCTCTAAACTTTATTTTCCAGTAAATTTACTGCATAGTTTACTGAAATATTTGCAAGACCTAAAGCTATGGGTCTCTTTCCTGATGTTTGCAATAGTTTGTACAGAAGGTTACAAAAGCACTAAAAAATTGTTTATGAAGACATAAATCAGCTGTAAACTCACTGAAGCCAATAGCTTGGGATAAGCGAAAGAAAAAAACCAAAACGGCCCTATGTTAATGCTCAGCATTCTCTGATGAATGTTAACTCACAAGCAATATGCTGTATCTCAGTGTTTCTTCAGGCGGAAAGTATGAGCAGACCTTTTTGCTCCTACACTTCATTTTCCTGAGGGTTATAAAATTGCAATTTATCTTCAGAATAGACCTAACCTCTGAAAAAAATTCTTTCTTATTCACTTCTTTATACAAGTTATTAATACTTCTTACTGGCTGTCATCTTCAGCCTGCTGAGCAATCAATAATTAGGGCTCTCTTTACACATTCAACAATAAGCATCTATAATGAAAGGCACTAGCAAAGGTTGCCATCATTTGAGAACTCCCCATAGAACTGATTTTAAATATCATAATTCCATCTGCTCCCTCTCCTTCTTATGCACCGCAGAGGAGTGTTTCTGTGGCTCACGGTGACATGCTGGAATCGAAGCAATGTCTTTCTTGTTATTCATGAGAACAATCACGGAGACGCAAAATTTATTTAAATTCCTTTCTGAAATACTTTAACGAACACCAGCGCAGGCAATAGGAAGAGACCACCCAAGTGTTTTCTAAAGGCATAAAAGGAAATAGAAATGGTGTCTAAATTAGACAATTGCCCATGGAGGATTTCCTAACTAATATCAGTGATTTGTTCCAAATCCGCTAACGCAGTAATTGCTGCCAAGTCTGTACAGCCAAAGGGATTACTGATGGCTGAACAATACACAGGTGGTTTTAACTCAGTGAGCTTTGAGACATTCCTCCTCTCACCAAAATCAAATCTTTCCGCAGAAAGAAGAGTGGCCATTTGAAGTTCAGGGGCTGGAGAAGACACTGGGATGCCTGGATTAACGACGTCCATCCGTTTAGCTTCTCAGAGAGGACTGACTGCATGGACTTGCTCTGAAGAAGGTGTCTGGCAGTGAATGGCATTTTATGCCATCACAGATCTCCTGATGCCAGCAAGTGAAAACAGACAAGTCCAATTATTAGATATAGAAGCAGTTCACAGCTATAGGGTAATTAACAGTGCTGCCCAAAGTCACGTTGTAATGGTTTTTCCTAACTGGGAAATGTGTTTTGCAAAATCACATTGTTCTCGGTGACATTTGCACTGATTATTGTTCAGGAAAAAAATGCATCACACTTTATTTTCTACTTTGTTCAGTACCACTTGTTTCCTACTTTGCTCCAAGAAAGCCCTTCAGACACTTGCCTCACACTGCCTCATGTGGGGTTTGACCAACCCAAAGCATACAGGGCTTCCTCCAAACCACACGGGAAAGATATGTGCGTTTGCCTTAAAAGCACCACATTTCCTTATTTTTCATGTCAGATGGAGCCGCTTCTACATTAAACTTCTGAAGATTTCTGTTCTGGGGGGTGGGGAGAAGAAAGCTTGTCTGTGTCGTCAGAGCGCAGCGCAGACAAGTGTAAGTGTCTGGTTTGGCCTTAGAAATGGTGAGGCTGTACTGAAGTTCACCTGCTCCTGCTAAACGCTAGCCGGGTTGAAACCATGCCTGCCTGCAGTGAGACCATCGTCTTGGGAGAGAGGCAGTGAAAGAAGCAACATGCTTTGCAGACAAGCCCTAGGTAAAGTGGTAAAAAACTCATTAAAAACATCTAGCAAATGACATAGTGGTGGAAATGGGCATTTTCTCTCTGAACAACCAACTTTTCTATGGAAATAAGGGTAATGACTTTCTTATACATTTTAAGCATGTGATTAGAGTGATGCATCCGGCAGGTAAGGGCTCTGTTATGATCTATTAAGGTAATACATCAGGATAATAAAATTAAGCCAAAGAGCAACAGCAGGAGATTCAAAACAGGAGCTCTTCCAAAGAGCTCTTCCACCTGAGTCGCTGGCACATTACGTGGCATTTCAAATAGCATCATTGCCATGGAGTCAATAGGAGTGCCTGCGGAGTCACACCAGCATAGAAACAGGGTGGTGGTAGAATATTTGACTGGCACAAATGGGGTCCTGTGGGTCAGCCAAGCCTCGTCCAAAATGGTTTAGTAAGAGCTGAAACCCTCAGTATTGTCTTCTTGTAGCAATTACAACCCCTATATTCAGAAGTACCCATATATTCAGTATATGTGGCTGCCATAAAATAAGACAGGGTAAGAAATTTAAAGGACGTATTTTACTCACAGAGTTGAAGTTGAATACATTTACACTTTCAGAATTAAACACTTCTCATTTCTCGCCTAAGTTTTAGCATGTTTTCTGTAGTGAAGTGATGGCTGTGAGATTGCCTTAGCTAAGAATTACGGGGAGTGAAATGCAAAGCTCTCTATCCAGCTAGTGCCATGAATAATCTGTGCGTGTACTCTCACATATACCCATGTGTGCTGTTGTCATTTTTGGACATTTCAAGATTTATGAAATGGAAAATGCAATCCCCAAATGCTGGCAATTCTCACTGAGAATAAAAATCATGAGTGAAAAATGTATGTGAATGTCAAAGAACAGAAAGATCTTTATAGGGGAACATGTTTGGGAAACATAAGTCATTCACCTCTTAGTTCATTTTAGGAACCTAGCATCTTTACTCATCTAGCATCCTTACAAGTTGCCTCTTTTTTCCTGACACGAATGGAGAACACACAGAATCACAAGACTTCTGTAAGGGTGAATTTCTAAAAAACGCCATAAAATAAGATTTTCACAACATCTGTGGTACCCTAACTACCCTAGTAACTACCTATTAGTTCATAATCCTTTTGAGGAGCTGAAGCGATACCACATGCTTAATCGTGCATGCTACAAATGGCTTGTTTGCCATAGTTCTTGTTCTTAATATAAATGTTGTATAACTACAAATAATAAGTATATCGGGGTGAAAGATAGATTTATTGGGAGATAAGATGCAGAATTCACTGAAAACTGGTTAAAAAAAGCAGCTGAAAAAGCTTACTTGGGAGAAGGAAGTACAGAACAGATACAGACATTCCGTTAAACTGTTGGGATCGGAGTCAGTTCAAAACATGACTCTTCCACAGACATAATCTGTAACCTCAGACAAATAATTTAATTTCTATGTGTGTTACATATAGATAATTTTTAAACCCAACTGTTGTCTGTCTACACATCTATGTACACAGTAGTTTTCAAACTGTGAAACAGAGATAGGGACCCTTCCTACCTTCCACCCAGTCTGTCTGGGGCACAGAAAAAAAGCAGAAAAGCATTCAGGGTCTCAGTTCCTGATTAAGATCTCTGTCTAAATACCTGCTAGGCTGCGGTTGGAGGCTCCAGTCACCTAAGGCATAACGTGGCTGTTATTCCAGCAATATACACTTAGGATCCAGCTCTTGGCCAAGGACACTACCAGAATATAAACAAGCCACAACAGGAAGGGATTTGCTTCTTTTCTAGATTTCCTCTATCTGTGCTAGTACGTAATACCATTGCAGAAGGTGAACATGACTGAGTCTGGGGAGGCTGGATGTTATGGGAAAACATTTATGGATTTGGAGGGGGGAGGGGATAAAACTGG
>NW_010528647.1:6147-9241 GCF_000687285.1 Phaethon lepturus | reverse complement strand
CGGCGGTAGCAAGACGCAGCTCGCTGTTGCTGAATTTGGATATTCTTCACAACGACATGGCAGGGATCAGCAATCACGGTTAATTAACACTGGGGCATCGTTCACCTGGGACGCTCCCTCTGACCAGAAGCGAGCTTTCGTGACTGGGTATTTCAGTACCTTCCACATCAGCAGCGAAAGCTGAGCCCCCTAAAGTCACTGTAAAAACAAGTTCTGCAGAGACTTTGGCTGCAGGGACTCAGTGTGGTTCATTGCGAAGGCATCAGTTCTGCATTACAAAGGCCAGCAAGGAAAGTTTTTTGTGCTGGGTTCTCCAGCTGCTAAGACAAGCTATAAACTCAAGCTGACTGGAAGCCTAAAATAGTAATTGATCAGCCTACTTCTGCTGGCCACGCAGAAGTAATTGCTATGGAGTAAAACAGAGAAAAGATCCATTTATACATCTCATGGAGTGTTTTTCCCCAAAGGAAATTAGCATCTCTCTCCTAAGTAGGGACTATATGATTTTTATTCACTTTTTTCCTCTCCTTCTCTCACCCTAAAGTGAGTACACCTGCTGGGTAAACAGAAACGCAGGAGAAATGCTAAAGAACGGGAAGATGGGAAGATGCCTAAATTGCAAGTTCTTACCACGCGTACTAGAGAAACGCCAGGGCGATACAGCTCTCCGGTCACCCGTGGAAGAAATCTGTGGGTTTGAACATGCGCACGTACAGAAGCAATCGAAGGTTAAAGCTGAGACTCTTCTATGGATGTCAGGCACATCTCCAGCGTGGCATTTGTGCTGGTGAGCCTCAGTGAGCAGCCGAGGTACCCACTGAAGACATAGCCGGGAGATAAAAGCGCACGCTGTGAGCGATGGCTGCGCATGTCTCCATGTGCCAACGGGATCATCAGCAAGGGACCCAAACACCCAGCTGGCTGCTGGGTTTGGAGGGTAAGAGAAGAGACCAGTGGGAGGGGGGATGCTCTCGTCCTTGGAGGAGATAAGCACAGCTGTAACCCCCGGGCATGCACCCTTTGGACTCGGGCACTCTGGGAGGTTAAAGCAGACACTTTTCTGGGATTTCATCCTAATCACTAACGTTATTACTTCACAGAGTCACAGAATCATTAAGGTTGGAAAAGACCTTTAAGATCATCAAGTCCAACCGTCAACCCAACACCACCATGCCCACTAAACCATGTCCCGAAGTGCCACGTCTACATGTTTTTTGAACACCTCCAGTGATGGTGACTCCACCACCTCCCTGGGTGGCCTGTTTCAATGCTTGACCCCTCTCTCCATAAAGGAATTTTTCCTAATATCCAGTCTAAACCTCCCCTGGTGCAACTTGAGGCCATTTCCTCTCTCCCTATCGCTTGTCTACTTCCAAACTGAAATGTGGTTTATGGTCAGGAGATCTTTGGCCATAAATTGATGGGGTCTAAATTAATAGGAGCCGGCTGAGAAAAGACTCTGGAGCCCACTATGGTTTGGTCCATAAAACATCTGGTCGAAGCACAGCTGGAATGGTCTGAATACAAAACACCTCCCTGAGACTGCAGAACCAGGCAAGAAGCATCCCAAGGGATGTGTGCTATGAACAGGGTCCGTGTTTTGTCAGTGAAATTACTTTTTAGAAGTGAGAATGACTGACGACTTGATGCCTTTCTCCTCACAAGCTCGAGGCTCCAGGCATGCTCCCCAGCTGGCACCAACACCCACCGAGAGCCCAGTTTAACCCTGAGAGGCACAGCAGTGCGTTCATACGCCACTTTCCATGGAAAGATTATTTACACACAGTGAATAAAAAATGATGATGTAGTATCAGCTTGATAGGCTTGGCTCGCTGGTACGGAGTAGGAGGAAGCCTGCAAACCCCAGCGTTCATTATGAGCCATACATCCTTGGCTGTTGTACGTAATAGTCTGTTCCTAATGAAGCTTGAACTGAAGCCAGTGAAGTTGTACAAATGTAAGGGAGAGGAAAAAAACCCAGGCCTCGTGCTTTAAGTCTGCATTAAATCATGTCTGCTGAATAGGTATTAAATATTACAGATCATTTTGCACCTGTGGGTGATGAGAGGCAACAACGTGGAATGCAGCACCTGCTGTATTTCATGTTTAGGCCTAACACAGTGGGTATCCAAGAGAAATGTATTGGAAAATATAGCTCTGCATGTGTTGTTAAGCATGATATATATTGTACCAAATCCTTCAATGGTTTGGCACAGTCTGTTGAACCACTGTAATGAGGAGGAGGATGATCCTTTACACAAAACCCCTGGTTTATGAATGTGGACTTTACACAATGAACTTGACTGCTGTGGATCAGACTAGATCTGGCTGCTCTGAGAGTGATTTGGAAACAGCAAATCACTTAGTACATTGCTGCCAAAACAGAACTAAATAAGACCCCAAGGAATAACCCAGTCCATAGTCACCGTTTCCATCAAGCTCTTTGCTCTTGATACGTTCTTATCTGCAGTTTTATTACAGTGGTGCTACGGGAGTATCTGTCCCATTTTTAAGTGTATCAGCCTTCTAATAGAGATGCTGCAGTTTTATACTTTTCATTTCCTCCTCTGAACTCCTTCCAGTAGAAAAGAAGGTGCAAGGTTGTCAGAGATATGGTGGGAGAAAGAGTGGTTTACAGGGCTGTTCACAGTGTTTTACAGGGCTGTTCACCTATTCCCGTATGTGCACACAGAGGTGGTTAGTTACCAGATCTCTCTCTGCAACCCTTTTTCCATCAGTCCTTGATGATGGTGGACGTTTGCTGTGGGTTTTGAGGGGTTAATGAGAATTTCAGACTGGAAATATTTTTTCCTGATGTTCCTGAGAACTGAGCCAACAGGCAACAAGCAGCAAATGTCTCCCGTCCACTTGACTTGAGAGCTGCACCAGTATAGCTTAACAGAGGAGACTTCAATTGTAAGCAAAACAGACTGGCTCAGGTTGTTCCTGGGGCTTGATAAGATACAACTGAAATAATTAAGAGCTTTTTTGCCAGTGGCTTTACCAGGTGCTTTATTCAATTCCTAACTGATCCGGTAAGAGCTGGCCTTGCTCCTATTAGTTACTGATCCCAACTTGGCACCACCTCACACTT
>NW_010528647.1:5731-6062 GCF_000687285.1 Phaethon lepturus | reverse complement strand
GAGCATGGGTGCTGCACCGGGGTCTGCCTTCCCGTTGCTTTCGAGAGGAGCAGCCCCACGAAGGTGAGACACAAGAGCCCCATGTTTACTCTGACCCATTTGCTCATCAGGTGAAGAGCAGTGCAATGCATAACCCTCTGTGACAAACAGATTTTCCCCAAGAATCCCATAAAGGACTTGGAAAGGACATTTACGGCTTCATAAAGCACTTCGCTAACGACTTGCTTTACCGCTGCTAAATCAACTGCAATCATTCAGCGCTGTCCTCTGTAACTTTCCACGTTTGGTCTATGGTGGGGGGGGGGGAAAGTGAGTGCTGACATTTGCAAAA
>NW_010528647.1:4863-5342 GCF_000687285.1 Phaethon lepturus | reverse complement strand
GGGGGGGGGGGGGGGGAAAGTGAGTGCTGACATTTGCAAAATGCATCTCAACCCATATTAGATGGTGTTAATTAAAATGACTTGCTGGGTAATGAGCTACCAAAAAAAAGAAATCAATCAGAGTCTTAGCGCAATTAAAATCCTGCTAGCCCTGCTCCGCGCCGGCGTGGGCAGCACCAGCCGCTCGGGTCCCGGCGGCACGGGGCTCCCCGTGCGGCTGAGCCTGCACAGCTCCCTTCGACGAGCAATCCTTTCCCTGCAGCACCTCCTTCGTCCCTGCATGATGGGGCTCACACCTTTCGCGGGATGACACGGCTCCCGCGGGCAAGAGGAGCAGCCAGGCGTGCCTCGGCCAGGCACCGGGGAGCCGGCGCTGAGGGACAGCAAATGCTTCTGCCGCCCTTTTTCCCCCCAGCATTTCCCCCTCCACGCCCTCAAGCAGACCGTTCCCACCATTGCTGGAGACCAAACGCTGGTCA
>NW_010528647.1:0-4832 GCF_000687285.1 Phaethon lepturus | reverse complement strand
CAGCGCCGAGCCCCTCGGCTGTGCCGGCTCACCCCGGCTTCGCTCACAGCACGCGCTTCAAGACCTGGCTCCGATCAATACCGGCGGATAAGTCAAAGGATGTTCCCAGAATGAGGCAAAAATAGCAATGAGAGGAAGGAAAAAAAAAAAAGGCAATATGAACGAAATGCACTGTTTCATCCCCCAAAAAGCGCCTTTCAGGTGGTTAGATTGTAGTGCAGATTAACAGCAAGGTGAGCATTTTATAACATCATTGCAAGCACTCCCAGTATTTGAAAACTGAATTGCAGAACGAAACATAATCACATCTCCAAAGTGGAGAATTTCAGTGCTGTGTTGTGGAGCGAAGCTTGGTTCTGTATTCTCTAAGCATTTTGCAGCTTCTGCTCCAAAATGCACGTAAACATCTGCCTTAGTTTAAGTGCTTCCTTAATACCAGTGCTTTACTAAGCAGGGGCCTATTTCAGAATATGCAGTACAAGGCTTCTGCCTTCTAAAGCTCTTATTAAGTGTCAGAATAAAATGGGCAAAACTTGCTGGTAAAAGGAGCCTGGCTGACAGTACTGGAGAAAAGTGGCCTTTATTCATCTTCTGAACAGGTACATTCAGGCAAGCAGCGATAAAAGCTCTCTGCTGTTCCCAACCCAGCCCTGGAGGACAATATGCAGAGATAAAGTTTAGTCTTGCAGGCTTGCCATCAAATCCATACAGCACGTAATAAATAACAGTAATGGTCTTTTTTCATTGATTCTCTCTCGAGACCATCATCTGGGTTACCAGCCTGGGGAACTGCAGCAGGGGCTCGGCGGGGAGAGCCGGCAGCTACCGCTCAGCTGGGCTGAGCAGGGTCTCCCGCAGTCATGAATTTGACTTAATTCCCTCTCAGTTTGGGTTTGGCTTTGAAGCAATGCTGCAGAACCAGAAGTTTGTATTTCCAGACTTATTTACTAGACCATTACGTGATGTGCCACACAGCGGGTCCAGAACACTCACACTTCACCATTTTAACTGTGTTTCTAAAAGAAGCGGGGGGAAGAGTTTCCATTTTAATGGAACCAGAAGATGCGGGTTTTTTCCTCTCTGTAGCTCTCATCACCCCTTGTGTATTCAGGCACACCACAGAGCTAACCTACCTTCCAAATTTTTAAATAAGCTATTACTGCACAAGTATCTGAGAGCCTCCCCGATCTCCTCCCCTTGCTCTTCCCTCCCCAGCCGTGCTTCTCGCCCGCACAACGGGGCAGAGCCGACCGAAATCAGCAGGAGGCTGAACAGGGAGAGGGAAGAACATCTTCTCCTCCCATCTTACACTCCACCATTAACAATAAGGCACGGCTGTGATGACTATGGAAAAGGAGAAACCCTGGATTTCTCCTGCTCACACACACACAGAGCGAAGGAGAGAATTCCTACTTGTCCCCAGCAGCCAAGCAGGCACCATCAAGGGGACCCGGGATTTTAGCAGTCAATCTTCAGGCTGTTCACCAGCAACAACTGGCCTCACGGCACAGAGCCGTTGCTTCCTAACGTACATCCAAATAATTGTTAAGTGCTGTCAGAAAAGGTTTGAATGAAGGCAGCGGTACCAACAAGCCATAGATAGAGACTTCTGTTTACTCCAGCAAAGCCCCTGGTGCGTGACCCTGTGAATCAGAAGGATGGTCACATATGCACTTCAGATTTAATTTTCTTAAATAACGTATCGTTAGAAAGGATGAGAGCTGGGGAAGTGCGCCGGCAAGCCGGTTCGTGGCGATATACTTGAAGGCAGCTCTGAAATGTCATCGCTGCGATACAGCTCTTCAGAGGACTGGGCAGATCACCGATCCAGATTTAAGCCTGTGTAAAGGCTGGATCATGTGCAAGAACACATGTAGCGAGTTATGAACATTCCTCCACCTCCCTGCTGACTGATGAACATCCTGACTTTTCCCCAGCAAGCGACAGGAGTGCCAGCCGTCGCCCTGGGGAAGGCAGGGCCAGAGAGACGAGTAGGACAGCAGGTCCGGAGCGGTGTGGATGGGGCTTTTCTGACCCAAGGGGGATCTAGCCCAGCGGGGGTGAAGTGTTTTGACAAAGCCGAATACCTAACACGGGGCTGGGAGAGCTCCGGGTGCCGCAGGCACAGGCTGGAGTGCATTCCGGCAGCTCGGGATGGCTGCGACCCCCCCACTGCGATATCGCAATGTCGCAGCACGTCGAGACGGGAGCGAGTTTGCTCTTCACGCCTCAGAAGCGCCAAAACATCTCCCCCACACTTTCACAGCCAGCAAAAAGTTCACATTTTCTTAAAGGAAGACACTGAACAAACAAATGGGAGCGTACGGTATTCATACCACTGTCTGAAAATCATTCTCTTTGATGCTTATGAAGTTCAAATTGTAAAATACAGAATTAAAATACATGCTCGGTTGCACCTGAGCTCCTTTCAGAATAGCTCTGCTCTTGGGATGTGTGCGCATTTTTAATTATCTGTGTTGTCAGAGTGTGTTTTGGTAACTGAAAGATGGGAGGATAAATATAAATCCCTTCTTTTCCAAATTAATTTTTACCAAAATTCAGCCAAGGTTTGTGCACACCATCATTTTATATCCAGACTTGAAAGACTCCAGATCTAGCACAGGCCTCCACAGTTGCCTCTTCCTTACTAGCTTTCATTTTTGTCCAAAACGAAACACAATCCAGTGCTCTATTCCCCCAAAAGCACTGGGCACCAATGCCAGGAGCAGCAGGGAGACTTTGGCATGTAACTAGCATGGCGGGGGGACGGGGGGAAGAAATCCTCCTCTCTTTCTTACAAACTTGGCAGGACTCCCTTTAGTAAAAAGAAAATAAAAAAGTGCCTGTGTCATTAAGAAAATGCATGGGTTAAGGATTTCATCAACAGGGATATAGGTGCCAGAGGAGCCTGTTGCTTTCAGAAAACACTTATCAGCATCTTTGTCAGGAGGAAGCCTTTCCCCCCCCGTCCTTTTCTTCATAAACTACCAGAGATGATGGGATGCAGAAATAAATGATGAATGAAAGGCCTTAATTAAATACAAACTAAGAGGGACTTGGGGCACTGTATTTTAATTCAGTCTCCTGACAGCACTTCATAAGCCTGAGGACAATGTCTTACTTGCATTTTGTAATGGAAATGAAGTGCTGCACTAGCAACCTTCACCCGCTCAACAGAAAAGATGGGAGAGATGAAAGATCTGGAAAAAGCACCTGAGAGGCCAAGCGGAATTAGCCATTTTTGAGAAAAATGCTGCGGCAAGCAGTTTGCTTGGGTTCCAAAAGCAAAGCCCTGTGAGCTGTGAATGTCCTCCCCAGCCCCTCTTGGCGAGGTGGGATTTTCATGGGAGCTGCCTGGAGCAGCCCAGGGAAATTCAGGCATCCCAAGAGAGAGGGCTCCCACGGTCTGAAACCAGAGCTTGTGGGAGGAGGCATCAAGGAAAGGGGCTTTCCATGCTCATCTTTTCACATCAGAAGCCAAGTTCTTTCCGTTGGGCGAGTCTAATCAGGAATTGGGCTCACACGTCTCTGAGCACATGTTGGTCCCGAGCACCACAGTGCACCCAGTGCTGTCAGAGCAGGTGCCTCCATGTGCATCAGGAATCCAGGCAAGATGCAGAAAAAGTATGCTGTTGCCTCTGAGCAGGAGAGGGTCACCAACATTTAAGGCCAAAAAACCAAAAAACCGATTAAAGTGATAAGAAATATCTTCCCAAACACTTTCAGAACCTTCCTACCCAGAACACCAAAAGCCTTTACACTCACCTGGGGCTCACTTGAATAGCTGCTCCCTGTACCCAAGATGGTAAAGGCAAAAAGAAAAGGATCAGCCACTAGTGTTGGACTCAGCCACTACAAACACAGAGCAGCCAATTAAAACATTAGCACAGTAAGACTGCAAAGGTCTCCCAAAGTAGCATTTCATTTTTGGTCCACATCAATGTACAGCGCAGGAAGGGAACCAAAAAAGCCTTCCCCCTGTGGCTTTTTCTTCTCTTTCACCCCTAGTCCCTCCAGATCTAGTAAACAGGGCTAATAGACAGCTACATCCCAAGATTTACTGCATTTAAGCCTGACACAAGGATGCAGAGATGGAGCCCTTAAGCTCCGATTTGTATTCGGCACAAGCCATTAGCTCAGGGACCAATGCCAAACCTGGTGCTGAAACTCCCGATTTCACTGTGGAAGACTTAAAAGTCGACAGGCACAACGTCATCAGAGATGGTTTGAACTCATTCATGAGTTTTTTAACAAGACTCCCAATCTCTCCATTTGGGTTACAGGAGGGCTTATGGGGTTAGAGAAGAGCAGTTCTCAATACACCTTACCAGAAGTTCAAACAGGAGGAGAACGACTCTTTGGGAGACAAGGGAGTGGACCCTGGATGTGCTCCTGTTGCCAAGTCCCCATTGGGGCCTGAACAAGTCTCCTCTTTCCCAGACCAGCCTGGATGCTGGAGAAAGGGGGAAGAGGCAGGATGCTCACTCACAACCCATTTTGTGTTCTCTTGTTTGCCTCCAGTATCTTGAATCCTTATGCATTTCAAGAAGCCTAGAAGCATTTTCAAGCCTTTTTCTTCAGCAGAACCTCTCCCCCATACAATCCCAGGAGCTCACTGATTTTGGGGGGTATCACAGAGCAATCAATGTCGGAAAGCTTTTGCGGAATCATACAGAATCACAGAATCACTAAGTATGGAAAGGACCTTCAAGATCATCAAGTCCAACCATTAATCCAGAGCCCTGAATTTAGGGAATTCAGGAATTCCCTAAATTCCTGAACATTTAGGGAATGTTCAGGACATTCCCTAAACCATGTCCTGAAGCGCCACA
>NW_010528646.1:6698-9403 GCF_000687285.1 Phaethon lepturus | reverse complement strand
CTTGATGATCTTGTAGGTCTTTTCCAACCTTTATGATTCTACGAAATTCAAGAATCATTTCCGAAGTAATGTCAACTGCAACTTACACTGCAGGGAAATAGGGAAGTACTGTTTTGGATCGTTAAACGCTGTTACCCTCTGCTAGCAACCTCCTGTTTGCTGGCTTTGTAGGAGAAGGCTTTAGGTGTAAGTGCCTCACTGCACTGCCTGCGGCACAGAGCCTCCAACTAACCTGCGGGAAGGGCACCAGGACTTCTTACAGCTTTGGATCACCTGAAGGATGGAAACACTCACCCTGGCTTGCTGTGCGAGTCTGAGCCACAGCCCCGTCGTCAGCACAGGAGTAAACCACAGCAGGAAATGTCCGCCGAGTGAGCGCTGCAGAGGGCTTCTGACTACGTTATTTGCTGCAAGGGGCTCTGAGTAACGCAATATGAAGTGCGTGCCCCAACTTTATAGCATTTACAGAGCTTGAGGTGCGTTTCACCCTTACCTCTCTGTTAATACATAGACCCAGACGGGGCTGAATTACACTTGGCTTTCAGCTAGTGACTCATCCACATCACTCATTTACTCAAATTACACTGCTGCTTCCGTGGAGGTAACAGCTAAGGTGGTACATCTCAAGCATCACCCCTTCTAGACGTAGGCTTACAGCGATCTGAAACGTGAGTCTCTATCTGCCAATGCTGCCTTAGTTAGTTTTTCCCTGCTGAAACTGCTCTAGTTCTGAAGTCAACATTTGCTGTCCGAGTAGGTCTTGAGTAGAGGTTTGAGGATGTCTTCAAATAGAGCAGTATCTCACCGCCTTGTACTCTGCATCTGTTTCTAGCTTTGTCAACCTGTTTGTGGCGCAAGTACATGTAGTAGCTAACATGTGGTGATCCTCGTCACTACTTGATATATCAAAGCGAGAAATGTACCTTTTCCCTTGCCTTACCAGTGCATGTCTTCTGGTCCTCTTCAAGCCGATAGCCAAAGTTACAGGTACAGGCTGGGCCAGAGCTGGTATGGTGGCATATATGGGAACAGCCACCATTGTCGGCTTCACAACTGTTCACAATCTCCATTTCTATCCCTGGAAAAGGCACACTGTTAGGATCCTGTGCTCCTGAGCATACTGGCTGGCCCATGCCTTCCCTTGGTGCTGCGCTCGAGCAGGCACCCGCACAGTGGTTTCCAGTCCGGCTCCTTGCATGTGCGTTTTTGCGTGCACAGCCCTGCTGAGGAGGAAAGGGATGGGGAAAGGATGGGAATAGTTTTGCTCGGAGGCCACTGCTGGGCTGGGAAGCGATGTGTAAAAATAAACCAGTGGATCCCAGGCAACGCCCCATGTAGCCTCTTAGGGACAGACTTATGGAGCAGGCTCTGGACAATCTCTGAGATGAACCAGACTGCAGACAAAACTGCTCCCATTCCTGACAAGCTGCGGTATGTGCTGCCAACCAAAAGCTGGCTCAGGCTTTGAGTACAGAGCTGTTCTGATGCCAGCTAGAAGTGGGAGCAGCAGAATATGGCTAACTACGGAAACATCCAGATGCCTACGGCTAGAAATGTTAGTTACTGACGTGTCAAAAATGGTAGGCGCAAACATCAACAGCGGCCATAGATCATCTGGGCTTGGCAAAGTTTATGTAAACTTCAGTCTAGTTAATTAAGCTCTCTTAAACTAAAAGGAACTTGTACCGTGGAGCTTTGACTCAAGTCCTGAACATCAGGAAAAGAATTTCTGCCTACAAGAACTTATTTGATTTTTTTAGTGCATTCAGACCCAAGGAGGATGAAAGAAGGGGAGCTTGATGCTCCCGATGGATCTGTGCAGGTCACAAACAAAAGCTGTGCCATGGTGGAAGACTATTTTCCTGATTTCACAACATGAATATAGTCTCTCTGGCTTTCCTTCTCCTATTAATGCAAAATCAGCCAGGGTTTTGCATAAAAGAAAGAAACTTGCTAATAAAAGGGGCAGGGGAAAACATTCTTCATACAAGAAGGCTACTTAATCCTGTAGTTGGCACCAAAGTAGAGGTACTGTCAATGGTTATGGCAAAGAGTCTCAGCAGCTGGGGAGCCGTGTCAGAACATGAGTGGGGCTTGTGCATCCACTGTCCCTGCTGCCAAAAGTGACCCTCCAGGGCTGGCATCTCTTACCAGGGGCTTGCCTGGAAAACCATGGTTTGAGCAGCAATAAAACTAAGCCTTTTGTCACCTGTGGGCCAGTTAGCTGAAGCCACAAAGGGTAATCTTCCCTGCCGCATAGTCACAGTGCTAGGTGAGGAGGTAGCCAAGATTCATTTGGCACAGACCTGGCTTCCTAATCCCATCCTCTGTAAGCCTTGCTGGCTATCGTGCGCCTTCACCCCAACAGCTGAAGGTAAATGTGCAGTCGCACATGAAACTGAGCTATGGGCTACTTTTTTTACAGAATAGGAAGTACGAGATAAACCGTCTTCCTAGCAAGAAAAGGGTGTACAGGCTTAGGCTCTTAAACAGCATGTCATCAGCGTAGTTCCTCACGCTGCTCGGGGTTTGATGCCTTTCAGACCTGTTTATGGTCTGCAAAGCCTTCCCCTCATGCCCTTGGCAGGCTCCCAGCGAGAGCTGCAGCAGCTGCTCAAGGTGGAGTATCACGTCTTCCAGTAACACCAGTTGCCAGCACTGGGACTGCCATGGTGGCTTCATCCGTAAGGGCTGCAGCGCTACGT
>NW_010528646.1:0-6195 GCF_000687285.1 Phaethon lepturus | reverse complement strand
TAGCGCCGCTTGGGACTATGCCTGCTGATGGGTATTAGCCGAACAAAGACGTACGGACAATCATCTGGCTCATTCTTGCGTAATGGTGTTTATTTCTTTTCTGGATGGGAGCAGATGCAATCGTTTCACTAGCTCAATTCCATCCACAGCTGACTGAACTCATCCAACAAAGTCCCCAAAAGCAGAACTTGGCCTAAATTGCCTAAACCACCAAAAGCTGATTCACGGCAACTTCAAAGATCAGAGAAAGCTTTTATCTTGGTTAACAGCCCCGAATCTGCTCGTGAAATTCTTGAAAAAGGATTCTATAACTCCGCCCCGCCGATTCACGGAGGATTGCGCACAACCACTTGCCGGCCGCAGGGATTGCCTCTCTCCCACCCTTGGCTGACCCGCAGACCCAAACGCGCCCGAGAGAGAGGTCCGCACGCAGTACTCACGATAGCATTGCTTGCCGTCTGCGCCCAGCTCGTAGCCCGGGTTACAGGCGCACTTAAAGGAGCCGCGAGTGTTCAGGCACTGGTGCGCGCACGCGGCTAGGCCAGTCAGACATTCATTCACATCTGCAAGAGAGGAGCAGTCAATAAGCAAAGCAGGTTGTGCCATAAACGTTCGTGCAAGGGGACAATCGTTCCTGTCTTCAAGTTCTTCACGGTTTCTCGCGCCCTAGGTTCTTCAGCAGGGTCCAGACTAATGACAAAACAGAGTTAAGAGTTCAGAATTACCGTAAAGCTTCACACATGAAGCTCGAGTGTCATTCCAGACCACTCGAGCGGGGCTCCTGGACAGACATCAACAGCTCAACTGAGCGCTGCCATGCCACCCCTCTGGAAGGCTTCTGCAGCACTCCGTTAAGTGCACAAGCGCCGATGGTTACTAGGATCGAGCGCTACCTCACCCCGCGAGACACAGTCGTTTTTCTCCCTGAAAGCTTTGTTGCGGGGCACTTACCTTCACAGGCCTTATTGTCAGGCGCCAGCCGGAAGCCAGGGTGGCACTCGCAGCGGGCTGTTCCGCGGTGGTTGTGGCACCGGTGCATGCAGCCGCCGTTCCGGTGGGCCCCCGTTGCAGGAAGCCGCCGTTCCTGTCGGCGCAGGGGTTCCTCGCTGCAGGTCAAAGCGGAAGAGGCGGGCTTATTTCATACTAATCCTAGCTCTTATTGGCGTTATGCTTGTGGGGAAAACAGAGCATCAAGCAGTTACGCCTAGCGAAAAAGTCTGCAATCCGTGAAAGACCATTCTCCACCAGACAGAAAACCTCTGCAGCCGTTCGCTGCTCCATCCGGGCAGGAGGATTTACCCGGTGCGAGATCCCGCAGAAGTACAGCACTAACCTGAGCAAAGGCGGAAGCTTGGCATGGGCATCTTCCTTTACCGCGATTACAGAGCAAGCACCAGGCAAATTCGCTTCAAGAGCTCCTCGCAAGAGGTTTGCCAGCCTCTGACCTGCTCCAGGACCCGGACCGATGCTACAAAACCCTACCGATCGCTGCGTTTTTAATACCCCAGTTGTTCCTTCTCCCTTAGCAACTTCACAGCTAAAGACTTCCCTCCTCCTGCTTATTGAACACCGGCTGCTATGAAAAAGGAGATTAAACTTCTGCTCAATATCCCCTCCAGCTTCTCTCCCTCCTGCAGCCGGGAGCGGGTCAGCCAGAAAGCTGTCTGCAAGCAGAGGGGGGAGATCCCGTCCCGCTGTGACAGGCTGCTGCTCCTTCGCTTGCTCAGAAGCGTCTGCCTTCGTACAACTTCATTTTTGCTGGCTACAGTCCTTCAGCTCTTGCCTTTCAGAATAAGCTGCAGAGTATGTCCACGACAATACAACACGCAGGGGTTTTACTGGAGAGAAACACCCCGACCTGAGCTGTTTGACATCTGAGTGTGCAAGCGTGCGCTCCCTATTCCCCCCCAACTCTTGGCTGCCCCGAAAAAAAAGCGAAGCGCTGCCTCCCCAGCTTCCCAGGCACGCTCGAGGGGACTCACGGACGCAGCGTTTGCCGTCTTCCCGCAGCTGGTAGTTGTGCCGGCACCGGCACTGGTGCTGCGCCAGCGTCACCTGCACGCAGTCGTGGTCACAGCCGCCGTTGTTCAGGGCACACGTGTTGATGGCTGCGAGGCAAAGGGACAGAACGCTCGTCACAAAAATAACGGCACCCGGGCCGATCGCAGCCGCTTACAGAGTGCGCCGCTAAGGATTTAACACGTATTTTGGGGCGTATTCACCTTGTGCTAAAGCGAGAAGCTCGTGGCGAGTTTTTGAAGCGTGCTAAATGTGAGCTGTCGCGACAAAGCTCCGTTCCATACGCGGTGCGCCGGGGTGCCAGAGCGGGACCTCGGACGGACCCCCTCGAGGTGTGGGCCCTTTTCTTTAACAGCAAGATTGGCTCAAGTGTCAGGTAGCAGCTTAAAATCGCTCTTTGCTACAGTAAGAGCTCCCAGCAGCTCTCCTGAGACCTGGGGGTCTGGGCTAGGTCCTCCAGAACGCCACGGGAGGGAAGCCCGCGCACGTCCTAACAAGCATCAGCCCCCTCCGAAGGGTGCCCGTCTGGGCAGGCAGGCTTCACCGAAATTCTCGGAGCTTTGTTCAAAGACGGTCGCTGCAAGTGCAACACCACAGCTAGTTCCGCTTAATGACCGCTCGAGAGCAAGCTGCGCTCGGGTGTATTCCGCTCTTCTTGCAACGAAGTGAGACGGAAAACTAAGTTTCCGGCCCCATGCCATGAGGAAGGCAGTGACTACGGAGGGCAAGGCCCAGCAGGGACCACCAGTTCTTTTGGGAACGGTTAAGGAAAAAATGTTTGAAGACGCATCTTGCAACGTCCCCAGTTCGGGTGTACCAACCCTCGGTTCAGTGCTTTGAGTCGGAGATTTCCGCGGGAAGACGTGTGCTCGTCCCCGCCACGAGTAAGTGATGCGACAACCTGCAGAGTCGGAGCGCACGGAGCTGCGCTGGCGGGAACGGGGATTGCAGCCGAAGTGCAGGCGGGACTGGGAACTGAGATTCCCCACGGGTGTTCCTGGCTGTGCCACAGCATTTCTGTGTGGCCTTGCGCAAGGCGCTTTCCTGCCCAAAGGATTTCAAACCCTCAGAAAACAGGAGGTTTTGCCTAGGCTACGGCAGAAAACAAATCTTATGACCGAACACGTGGGCTAGCTTCACAAGCTTACTATCATTAATCAGCCTCAAAACAGTCGTCTCCTCCTCCCTCTCTGTTCCTATAATCTGGGGCTTCTCTGCAGGACACGCAACAAAAGCGTGATGTTTAACTAGCAACGTGTGCGCCCTGAAACCAGCAAGCGGGCAGAGTTTGCCTGCTGCTTCTTAGTAGGCTGCAGCATCACTGGAAGCGTTCAAAAAATGTGTAGACGTGGCACTTTGGGAGACGGTTTAGGGGGCACGGCGGTGTTGGGTTGACGGTTGGACTTGATGATCTTACAAGTCTTTTCCAACCTTAACGATTCTGTGATTCTACCCAGGATCACTGACAGCATCGTATCCAGGAGAAATGTGAGCTAGAAAACAAAGCAGGGAAGGACTTTCTGGCGAGATAAGCCATCTTGGGGCAATCACATGCCTCCAAAGCGATGAAAGTCTCCTCTTAGACCATGGCATGTCTCCTGGGTTAGCCCACCTACGCCTTAACTGGTGAGCATCTCAAACAGAGACTGCTCCAGAGAGAGGTGTCCCTTACGGGAACCGGGGAACAAGTCTGTTCTTCGGAGACACGAGCGGCCGTGAAGCTGCACATCAAAGCCGTGTGGGTGCGACACGGCTAAAACCCATCCACAGTCTGGCCTGGAAACCTAAACCCGGTTTCCATAAGGAGAATGGTACGATGACTTCTGGTTTCACATGTTTCTGACCTATCTTTCAAGCTCCAGAATAAATTCATGTGCTGACTCTGTGGAATCTTATAAGAATGCTAAAAATATCTCCGATGAAAAACATCTCTCCAGAAGCTGACGCTTCAGGTAATGACAGTGCCCTCGACAGCCACAAGAGTTTTGCTAAGCAGGCGAGCCTGGAAAGCGTATGCTAGTAAAAGTCTCTGCTTTTAACGAGGTGTCTGAATCCCAAGGGAGGCTGGGTCTGTCCAACACCCGTGCCCAGGGCGCAGATGAGTGGGCGGGCTGCAGACCTCATCTTTTCTATAGACAAAGTACTGAAAGTAATTTGATTAAGCCCCTCTTGTATATTAGCGAAAACCAAATATTTGGCACAGAAGGAAAATAAAAGGCAAAACTGTATATTTGGGGTTTTTTTTTTCCGCAAACAGTTCCCCTGCAAAAAATACACCTCGACTCAGAGCTGAGGAGCGCTCGCATTTCAAACTTTTAAAAACTGACTTCCCCTTGTATGCCTCTAATTAACTAAACAACATTTGGGGGAAGAAAAGTGACTTAATAGGGTTGAAGTATTGCCACGCACAACATAGGGCTGGAGCAAGAACTATCAGTTTATGTTAGTTGTGCTGACATTGTTTCCTTTAATCCACTTGGAAGGAAACAACAGAAATACTCGACGTTCCTGAAGAGTTATGGGTCAGAGCTACAGTACTCAAGCTTTAGCAGAGATGGGTGGTCATTTTAAAATATCCTGATATATTAAAGTGTTTAATAATATATATTCAAAAATACACATAAATAATGTGCTTGTTGGAGTGTTTTTTTTAAAAAAAAGAAGTAAAACAATGCTACTGCCTGCCAAAACATTCCTTCGTACGGGAAAAGTACTGGGCCAATGTATAACAAGCCAACGCATCTTACGGCTAAAACAACCTCCCAGCATGCAGTTATTTGTATGAATTTGCAATCTAAATAACTGCCCTCCTCGCATATCTCTAAAAGATGACTTTTTAGAGTGGAAAAAACTAAAGTCCAGTTCTTTTTTACCATACAAAAGTTAAGCAGACTGAAATCCTGTAAGGTTGGACGCAGCAGCCTTTCCAAAAGCTCTATTTCTACACCCAAGAAGATCAACAGGTCTCTGCGGGTTGCGCCGCACCGCGCGTGGAGGCACGGTACCCGCCCCGTACCCCGCCGTAGCCGTGTAGCGATGGCGCTTTGCAATGGCAAAAACCGCTCCTGAAGGGCAGAGGAAACTTCAGGCACTCGGGCCGCGGCGGCTCTTGGCCAGCGCGAGCAGGGCACAGTTCCTGTTCCAGCGAGCCCTCCTTGGCCGGCGTGTTTAAACGCAACCGAGTGCCAGAACCGGTATGCGGATCCTCACCGACGCCGTTTGCGGACCGCCAAGAGAACCTAAAAGGTGACACGGCGAGAGCGCAAGGGCCTTGCAGAGCATTTTCCTTCCTCTTGTCTTCCTTTTAGTATAGCTTATTTGCTACCAGATGTACTATTCGAGACTAATAACCCCATCTGAGCCTCCCCATTCTGCGACTGCACACGATGGCGAAGGGGCCGGCGCACGCTCCTGTCTCAGCCTTCGCGGGTACGTTCCAGACCACTACGGGTAATGGGAACCAGAAGTCCTTCTCTGCCAAGAGACGTATGCACGGGGCAGAAGTGGCTGGCATCGCTGGCTATAGGGTGCTCGTAGGCTATACGGCACCGGTGCCTACGCGCGATGTAACGAGCAAAGCAACGGCGTCCTGCGGCGGCTGAGCGGCCGGGGTGCTCGTGCAGTTTGGCTAAGATACAAACTAATTCAATTTAAGAATCAGGACTAGTAAGATGAAGCAAATGAAACACGTTAATATTGGTTTGGGTGTCTCTCCATCAAAGCAAGGGCCTTCTAATTCCGAGTCTCCTTGCTGGCTTCTCGCAGAGTAACAGCCAGCAGGCCTCACTGCTGGCCTTGTTTTAATTACGGCTCTTTTTTTTCTCTGTTTACAGAACCACTCTAAAAATATTTCCATTCCCAGATGCTGTTCCTAGCTTAACATTTCTGTGACAACGTTGCCAAATCCAGTGTCATCTCGTACATCACGCAGATTTTTGTAATTAAAGCTCAGACAGATTTTCCACAGATGATATTTTATCGTCTGCAAGAGGGACGTTACTTCCATCCCCTCTGTCTGAAGGGAGCTGAAAGATGCTAGCTCCTAGATTCTGACCCTCTCGGGGCCGGGGGACGCGTAAAAGGGGATGAAAAGGCCATTATTACCAGCGGTTGGGTCTGCGAAGTAGCAGCCTAACGCGGGAGTCGGTTCAATAACTGAGCTCGCCGAGCTCCGCA
>NW_010528645.1:372-1492 GCF_000687285.1 Phaethon lepturus | reverse complement strand
TCTTGAGCAAGAACTCCATATGCTGTCTGGCCTGATATATTCGCAAAGAGATAGAAAGATTTTTCTAGATCTGGGAGGCTCAATACAGGTGTTTGTATTAATGTATTTTTTATTTCCTCGAATCTCTGATCATCTTCAGTAAACCACTTGAGTTGGTTATTAGTTAGTTTTTCATATAGGAATTTTACCTTTTCACTGTAATTTTCAAGCCATGGTCTACAATATCCTAATAATCCCAATATTTGCCTAATTTCCATTTTAGTTTGTGGGGGTCTTAAGGATAAAATCCCAGATACCCTGTCAGGATCTAACTTCTTCCTTCCCTTACTCAGCCAATGTCCTAAGTATTTTACTTTCTGTTCTACAAACTGTAGCTTTGATCACGACACCTTTAATCCCTTCTCCCCTAGAAAATTTAACAATTTAATGGTGGCTTTTCGGTCCCCTCTTCAGTTTCTCCTGTTACTAATAAATCGTCCACATATTGCAATAATTTCACCTCCTTGGGTATTGTGAAATCTTGTAAGATTTTCTCTAAAGTTTGTCCAAATAGATTTGGTGACTCCGTAAACCATTGTGGTAACATAGTCCATCTTAATTGTTGTTTTCATCCTGTTTCGGGGTCTTCCCATTCAAAAGACCAAGTATGTTTACTCAGTAAAGTATAAGGGTTTGCCACCACAGGGAATTTAGTGATTGTTCGCTGATTTACAGCTGTTAAATCCTGTACCATCCTGTATGACCCATCCGATTTCTTTATGGGGAGGATGGGTGTATTATGAGGTCTGTCAACTACAGGTTTTAATCCTTTTCAACCCTCCATTGGTATAGGGTATTGTTTAACTCTGATTGGACGATTCGGCAAAATAATCTCTGGATCTCTTATCCAGAGGGCAGGCCCTTCAAATTTATTACACTATAATTTAATCTGCAATTTGTCCCCTTGAATCTGAATGCTCAAGTTTAACTTCAAAATCAAATCCCTTCCTAATAAATTATATTCCGCTTCAGGGAGCAAAAGTAAATCGTTAAGACAAATTTTCTTTTCTGTTTCTACTTCTACATCCTTCAAAATATTTACTTTAAAAGGCTCTCCTTTTGCTCCTACTACTGACATATA
>NW_010528645.1:0-297 GCF_000687285.1 Phaethon lepturus | reverse complement strand
CTGTATCCACTAAAAATAAAACTTCCTCTTTATGGGGACCAATTAATAATTTTATCAAGGGCTCTGTTGATGTTGAAGTCCCCAGAAGATGTAACCCCTGACACCCCTAATCTTCTTTGAACATTTTCTCATCTTTTTCCCCGAACATGTCCCCTCTTGTTACAGTAGTAACAGACGGGAATTGTATATCTTTCTCAATAAGGCTGTCCCCGAGATGTCTGCTCTATTCTTTTTTCCCTTTTCTCTCCAGCCGGCAAGGGAGCTCACAAAAAAATCAAATTCTTTGCTTGCCCCTAT
>NW_010528644.1:0-3380 GCF_000687285.1 Phaethon lepturus | reverse complement strand
GTCAAAGGCTTTACTAAAGTCCAGGTGGACATAAGATGGCCAACTGCACAGACGACAACTCACGGAGTAAGTGCACTCACTCTGCCCATCTCCCTATCTCCCCGTACCAGAAGTTAATAAAACTGTTCGCCCTAACTCTCACCCTGAATTATTTTGACACCAGCAATTCTCCACATGTAGACAATGAAAAGCACAACTTCTAACAAATGCCAGCCATGCCAATGCTCTGGTTCAAAGCCTGGTGTTTGAAGGCCATGGTGCAGCACATAATGAGTACAGGGATTTGTATAGGTCTCCAGCAAGATCCAAATGTCCTTTTCTAGCACAATGGTCCCTCCTGAAGGGGCTGTTATCTCCAGCTTGCTCCATCACCCTCCATCAGCCTTGTCTGGGCACCTCTGTCTGCCTCACCCCTCATGTGAACACGCCCTAACCCACAGCATTTCACATGAGCTGGAGAAGGCGAATATTGAAGATATTTAAGATAACCTTTGGTCAAGTTGGCCAAGTTGGCGAAAAGAGATTATTTGGCCTAGTTGGCCAGATGAGATTATTGGCCAAGTTGACGAAAACACCTTTCCATCAAGCAGCCTGTGCACCTCAGCACAGGTCTTTTTGACTCACTCCAGCAGCATAATCCAAGAGCTCATCCAGGACAGTAGTTTTTGTCCTGCCTTTGGAAAGTTTCAAACACTCATCTGCACCTGCTTAGCAATCATTAATGCCTAATAATTATTGCCCCTAGTCTGGTGGAGGTATGTTTAGTCAACAAATAGCTAATTGCTCATCTACAGGAGAAGTTCATGGGGTCATCTTCGCAGCTTCAGACAGAAATCCTAAATTGTCCATAGACAGGTTGCCCAAGTCATCGCAACGATGCTTCCACAACTGCCTGGTTTATGGTGTTTCGGTGCTTCCATAACTGCTTGGTTTATGGTGTTTCAGTGCTTCTTTCCAAGCAAATCGCGCTCATCCTATGCTAGTAGTGCTCTGACCTGCACTGGCAACTTCTGGGTATGAAATTGTTATCCCACAGAAAGGAAGGAAATTTGTGACCTGTCTGGGAGCCACGTTTCAACCTTGGTTCATGAAGAAGTATGTGATGTCCCTCCTGAAAGTGAAGAAACACCCTACTTCTGCCACAGGAATTATTCAGTGCTCTTGAGTCTGAGATCTGTGACCAGATCTATTTGTGACCACGAGCCCCAAAATTACTGAATACTTTGAAAACTTCTTTGGGTCTATGACCCACAGCAGCAGTGTTCTTAACCGCCTGTCTACAGTGCAGTGTGAGGAAATATTTCCTTCTATTGACTTAAAATTTATATGCAACTTACTTCAACAAAGCACACTTATTTTCTCTTCCCCTTGGGAAAACAGAGGGGGAAAAAAAAAAAAGAAACGGCTGCTCTAGTTTTATTTATGTTCTCTGTAATCATAAATATCCGCATTCAGTCTCCCTCTTACAAGGAAAACAATCCAACACTGCAATCTCTTACGTCAGGCCCACTTCTGTGCTCATTGTAGTCAGTGGCCAAAACTCGTATGGATTTCACAGGGAACAAGAGTAGGCTCTCTATATTAGCTCTCCTTATACATCTCGCCATCTGTGCTGAAGTAAACAAAAAAAAGCTATATTAAAACCAAGCTCAGCTGGAAACAGAAGGAGAGGAGGGAATACCAGCAACTGCTAAATATAAAGCAAGAAACCGTTTTAAAAGGTGTTACAAATAATGGATGGCTTTTTTAAAAAACTTACAGCTGCACTATATATGACTTTCTTAAACACGCCCATGTTGAGGCTCTTTCTTTAGTGATTATTGCGTTTATTAATATAATGTATAAAATAATCTGTAATATTCATGAACAGTATAGACAGCAATATAAAATATTTTAAATTATTGATAACGTTTCGCTCCTGCAAGGAGAAAGATATCTTCATTACAACCCCAGCCCTGTTATGGGCTGTGTGCATGCTCAAATTTGCACAGTGTCATTTAACAGAGAACCATACAAGCACTGGGATTTACCCCCAAAGATTTTTTTCAGGAGTAACAGGGTGAGGGTCTTACTCCACAAAATATGATGGTGTGGCACAGGTTTCAAATCAATAAAGTACCCCTTTAGGTACCCCCTTTAGTCTTAGGAAAATATACCTAAGACAACAAGCCTTAGGCATGTGCTTATGTGCTTCCTTGAATCAGCCTGATTGCTGTAAGTATTTTCCCTGAGGCAGAGAAAAGGTTTACAGACAAATTTGGGCCATCCCAAAGATAATTTAAATGCACCTCTTCCCTCTCCCTCTTTTCGCTACTGAAAGAGCTGGGTTTGCTGCACATCTTATTCCTATCTGCCTTTATTAGGCTTTTTATAAATGTGTAAGAAAAAAAAAATAAAGTTCATCGTCCCAAATGTCTTCTTGGGTTTAAGATCTTAACAAATGAGGACACAGCTGGGCTACTTGGTCTGTGGATTTGCTAGCTGAAGGATTAAGTCCAGCTGAGCTGAAGTTTATAAACCAAGTTATTGACTTTAAAAATTCTCATACTGCTTATCAAAACACACCACATTGAAAGAACACCCTTCCCAGAATCAAATGCGGTAAAGCTTGCTCAATTATAGGCAGCCTCTCCCCATACAGCCTCCCTCACTGTAACCCCACTAGTCTCCTGCAGCTACTTTATTTCATGACTCACTCTCAAGTTGCTCCAGAAAAGAGCCTTTTCTATGTTCTATCCCAAATAAGAAGGGTCTAGGCAGCACAAGGTTGGGTGCGTATAGTCAAGCACTGAAATGGGAAACAAATAGTGCCACACCAGGCATCATCCTCCCCCAGCAAAGCCCGGCTGCCATTAGGTGCTACCCACCTAAAAGGATTTTTTTCCAGTCTGAAGTCAGCACAGTGCCTTTGTACATTGCTTTTCACTAAAGGTCTGATCCAGATGCCATTAAAATCAATGAAAAGGTGCCCATTGACTTTAAAGGAATCAAGATATACCATATATTGCAGTAGCTGAAAAACACCAAAGGAAAAGAAAAGCTCTGTCTTTTATTATATGCTTTTGATTTCTATATACTCTTCATCAAAACAATGTTCTGAAGGAAAGGGATTGGAAGATTTTCCAAGTCAGTCAATGCTGAACACTGGGACAAAAAAAAAAAAAAGACAGTTTTTGACAAAAGTAGACACTTTCCAATTTATTTCAAAATGTATTTTTTCGGTCACAAAACATTTTCAATAGCAAATATGTGACTAGTGTAAATTCTAAACTACCAACAGACACAGGAAATTATTTTAAAATATGTAATCTTTAGAGGCATACACATTCTTTCTGCTCACTTACTCGTCAGTCACTGTGGTGGGTGGACCCTGGCTGGAC
>NW_010528643.1:40445-71659 GCF_000687285.1 Phaethon lepturus | reverse complement strand
TGTGATTCTGTGATTCTGTGAAATGGGCAGTCAATTGTGGAGGCTCCTGTTCTTCCCGGTCGCAAGTGTCCTCCTGCGTCACGGAGGTGTACATGGCATGCACAGCAGCCATCACACTGTACTCCACAACCGGTCTTTTAATGTTGTATTTCATCTTCTAAGGTGATCAATAACAGACTAAAAGTAACCTTTTCACATGTATAAAATGGTCTTTTCAGCAGTAAATGTACAGACTCAAAATATTACATTTTTTCCTCTCTGAAATGACATAGCTCAGTGACTGCATAAGGAAATTACTTTTCTGTTGTTGGCATCATCAATATACCTAGGAAATTACGTGCAAGATAATTTTAAACCGCTTAAGTTTCATTTTTAACAATAGTTGTTCCGAAAAGAATTCAGATTTTCCAAAGAAAAGCAGTCTAAAGCACCAGTATAACTTTATTACTCTTCATTGGTCTTGTGGCATATCATCAGAAAAAGATTTTATTTCACTTTACAAGGCCAAAGGTCAAAACAAGGGAAACCTCACCACCTGATGGCTTTATTTGTATTTTCTGGGATGCACTGTCTTGTACATACCACTAGTTTCATACCATGAAACATATCAGAAGTCACATCAAATCCCTGATGTAACATTGTTCATGTCAAACATGAGGATGTGGCACCAAGAATGAATTGGCTTCATTCAGATAAACTTATACATCAACAAAATTTCAACCATCTCTTCACATACACTCCTAAATATAAACAGAAAAAATAAAGCCTTCTACAGGTAGAAAATTCACATCTCAAGGGTGATGTGAAAGTCTAAGTATATGGACAGGTGAAGGACAGGTGACAACCTGGTTGTTGCCACATTAATCTGTGTGCTACAGAGCAATATATTACATTTTCATATTCAGAGATTCTGTGCTAAAACATGTACTGGTGAACTATACAGGCTAAGACTGGGACAGACTGCACAGAAGTGTGTTCTTTTTTCTTTTGGAATAATCTCCAACAATGTAGCAGGAAGGGCAACGTCCTCAAACATAGGTCTCTGCTTACCTCCAGTGGTGCTCTGAAGCCAGCACACAACGCTAGACAGGTCAAATTTCAACCATTTTAACTGCATGGAGACTGTAGCAGCTCTTTCTCTGGGTATTTGGTAACATGCCTTTAAAAAGTGACCTATATGTATTCGTGTCAATTAAGTGTGCTTCCTTTAGGAGTTTACCTTGCATGTTTTTGAGAAGGGTTAAGTCACTGAACTTTTAAAGTTCCTGAGAGATTTTAACTGTTTTTTCCAAAAAAAAGGGAGTATCTCTGTGGGATTACGGTCATTTGTCATCTGGTTAACCCACTGACAAGCTGCAATTTCCTGTTTAATTACAGATGCCTCCTTGCAAACAGCTAATGTCGCAGGTGCATGGAGGGCATTATTTATGCCCAACAATTGAGGACAGTAGTTCCCATCAGTTACGTCTCTGCTAACAAATAAAACATGCCGGGGTCTCTTCCTTGGACCCAAAGGCACCACAGCAGACAATCTTTTAGCTGAAGTCTTCTCCTTCCCCCCAAAACAAGGCAGACTTGCCCTCAGTGCCTACCCTAGGCAGTCTCAGGGTCTACACGCACCCACCATGCAGAAGAGAAGAAATATGAGAGACAAATAGGGGCAGAGCTGAGGGTGCAGACACTGCTCAGAAGAGCCCATTCTGTGTCTCCAACCCCTCCTTTAGCCAAAGTAAAGGAATCTTCCTGTCTCGGGACCATGCAGCTTCTTGGTCTGAACTCAAAGGTTTGTTTATTGCCAGTTTGGAAACATCCTCTTGAAAATACGGACCTTTCCCTAGGCTTAGGTGTGTCCTGAATGAGCGATACCTCCCACTTAGGCTTTGTGAGTGCCTCAAGAGCGGCAGATCCTAGGTCATTGTAGAAAGATTTTCTTTACTGAGGAAGGGAAACAGCAATTTAATCAATGGATTTAATAATTGCACCCATACAGACTATTTTTCTCATTCGTAAATGTTTCCGCTATTACGGCCCTTGAAATCACAGACACTTCACCTGTTTTATCTTGTCAATTATCTATAGAGGTAGGTTATGTCAACAACGCTCCGAGGTCTGTCTTTGAGAAAGAAGTGTTTCATAGCAGGAGTCTAGTCCCATAAAAAAATCACCTTCCTGTGATTCCTGAGCACTGCCCATTAACACAGCCCTTGAGCACTTTCAAGTTTAATTAGGCCGGCTCTGCCCCACAGAGTGAGCTGGGGCAGCTCTGGCGGTCGGAGGGATGATGCCCGAGAGCCCCGCACCGGCGGTGGGCCCCAGCCCAGGTGCAGCCGCAGAGCTGAAAGCGCCTTTTTGCTATTTAAGCGTGTTTGGTTACGGCGAGTGATTTTACCACGGGGTTGCAAAGTTCGTACCAAGAGCCACTTAAGTTACGCTTGTGTTTCTGCACCGTGCAAGTGGCTGGGTATAGACGTAGCTCTAGGGCTTGCCTGTGCTGTAGATAACGTGTTTGGTGGAACAATGGGCAAAGCTGTCCTCTTTCCCCCACTGTAGAAGCACTTCTTAGACCAGCAGCATCGCCTAAATCAGCCCCAAACCAGGGCAAGCCACAGCGGCTCGGGAGCAGCGTGCCTGCAGCTGGGTTCTGGTAGAACGCTGGCCACGGAGAAGAAAGCTGAGCCGGAGGCAGGTTTGCAGCCCAAACCCTGCCTTGCCCGTAGCGAAGGTCAGCAGTGGAGAGGAGCAGACGGGACACAAACACAGGCGGAGGAGGAGCCGGGGCGCTGGGGTGAGGTTAGGTGAGGCGAGAGCGTGTGGTGGCACGGGCGAATCCACGCTGGGCCGCGGGGACGAAGTGCGCCGTGCCGAGGCGGGGCGACGGGCCAAGAGGTGTGACCCCGGCTCCCAGCTCACGGCAGCACGCACTGCCGACGGGTGACTCGGTCACGGCAGCTTTTTACCGTGTATAATCCCATCCCAGGTATTCTGGCAGCACAGGACTGGTATAAAGCTTAGTCTGCTTAACACAGACTTCTTTGGTAATGATGCCTGCTCTGTTCACAGACTCCGCTGACACCATCAAACGCTGCCTTATCTAATCCTGACAGTAAATCAGTGTTCTGAGACATGGAAGTTTTGAACGTGTAATAAAAGGTAATATAAGAGACACCGGAGTTAATGGATACAGTAAACTCCCCTGCAGTTCATTCAGTCTCTTGTAGTCTAAATTTTTCCTTCATGTTGCCGGGAGGCAGAAAAACAAATTTGTCTTCCTGAAGGAAACTGCATCAGTTCCCTTACCTTATAATCTCTTTTTACAAACAATTTCCAAGTGATGCTTGTTGTCTTATTTTCAATAAGACATTAAGAACTAAAATAGAAGAGCTTATACCCAACCAGAGATGATGCCTGTTGGCTGGAAGAAAAGCTCTTTTTCTTCATATTCTTAAATTGTACTGCAACCTGCAAAAGGGCAGAGCAATTGCTGGAAGAGAGGAAACAGGGTTCCGTGTGCTAACCACACCTGCTTTCATACCCCAGTTCTGGAAGCCTCCTGTGAAGATAAGTGTGGAGGTCTTCATCCTCCCTGTTGTGAGCACGTATCACAAAACCCTGTGATGCTCTCCTTGGCAAAAAGGCCCCAGAGGGAACCAGTGAGAATGTGATTTGGTGGGAACCTTTTAATTATCAAAATTGGTTGGTACACGGTTGGCTTGTGCTGGATGGATATCCCTGCTAGCCACAGGAGGCGGGTGCCTTTCGGTGACCCGTGGAGCTCACGCTACCACGCTGGGCCTCCCTCCTTGACCTCTTGATACCTGCAGCGCTAAAATCCACTGGCTGCACCCAAACTTATAGAGAGTAACATTTTGCTATTCTACCCATCTCTCTGGATGGTTCAGTGAGCTCCTTGGTGTTACGGACAGGCCCTCATGTACCCCCTCGTGAAATCCCTTCAGCTTCTCCGGAGCGGGAGCTGTGCTGTGCAACTCGATTCAGCAAGCTTCAAAAGAAATCTTTCCCCTGTTTTCCCACGAATTTGCTCAGGGCTGGTGACTCGACAAATGCTTTAAGCCAGCAATGCTGGCAGAAGAGCCGGTCCCACCTTCTTCTTCCCCTCCGCCAGCACAGGTCTTCAGGTAGCGTGTGTGCGGGCTGCCGCCGCAGGAACGCTGCGGCAGCAGAAGCGAAGGCTGCAGGGGGTGGCTGTGGGAAGGATGGAGCAGGATCTTACGTCGGCAGCACCCGTTTAATGTGTTTGTGAGACTGTGGTGTGAAGCGCTGGTCTTGAGCAGCTGCATCAGGCTAGTGAGGGCTAAACCGTTTTCCCATAGGGTGTTTTATTTACCCAGGGGCCGAAAAGCAATCATCATATTAACCTCCCTTGTAGATATGTCTATGCAGAACCCACCCTGTATTTACTTTAATGGAAAGCAAACATGCCACAGAAATGTAATGGTTTGGGCTATATAAAAAAACCCTTGAGTTTTGCTGGTTTCCTCCTTTTTTTATGTGCTAATTAAAATCTAATGCACTCCCTGGGTTTATTCAGTATTTGCCTTCTTACATTTTGGAACCTAAAATCTGTTTTCAGTTTTAAATGAAAGCACAAAATTGTACATGGGGAAACCAAACCCACTCTCCAGGGTGATCCTCTGTGCTGACTTTCATTGCAGAATGACAATTAAAGTGTTTGCTAAAAATAAAACAAAAAACTTATCTAGTGACCAATAAGGTTATCAGGGCAACTCTCACTTCCCATGAACCAGAGAAGCCTAAGAGTAAAATACAAAAGGGGAAAGCCCAAGGTGTCCTTGGCTGAATGTCCCTCTGGTGGGACTCCACCTTTAAGGCTGTGACTTTGTCCTCTCCATGCTGGGATGGGGATGTGGCTGGGGCTGTCAGAGTAGAAGGGTAGTCCACCTTTGCAAGGACGTTTACTGGGAATCCTCCATGATGTGGCAAGATAAAGGTCAAAGTGCTGACGTAGGTTATGCTTGGAAAGGGCTTCGGTGTGAGAGAAGTTGGAAAGTTGTTGTCTCCGAGAGTCTAACCCGGGTGCCTGAACACCTCTGAAGATCTCTTGAGACTATAGGGTAAAGTTGTTTTGAGATATATAATTATATGTGTATTTGTTGTATACTATCCATCCGTAAAAAACAAGAGTGTTGTGGTACAGACTGTATGTTCTCTGAAGGATCGTCCCAGTTTTTGGACTGTAATAACTTATGAAAGTCAGGAAATGACGAATTGTGCTGTATTAACTCACATTGTGTAAGAACAGGTGTAAAATAACATGTTATTCATTTAAATAAAGTGGTGTTGTCTCTTTAAACATTCAAATAGGCAATAAAATGGCTCTACAAACATGTGGGAACCTGTTCCACCGAACACAAAGTGGTTTTGTTAAAAAGAGAAGGAAAAGAAAGAAAAGGAAAGTAAAGGCTGTCTGTTACATCATGAGATCCTAAGTTTTGTGGCTGTATTGAGGCTGTGGACGGGCTTCTGTGTGAATGTACTGATAAACTGTAAAGACTTTCTGAGATTGAGATTGGAGAATTTGCCGGTGACTCTTAAATTCATGTGTCCTTTCTGTGAAATATTTTACTTGGCACATTCCCTTCTCATTCCACTACAGTCTCTCAGTAGTTTTTGAAGACCAAATACAACCATAAAAGCGATCCCACCGTTCTCTCCTTACTCTCTTTTCACTGGCTCCCATGTCTGCGCTGTCACGTGATGCCAAGCTGCCGCCCTGAAATGCCTCCTGAAAGCCGGTTTCCTACCGTGATCATCAAAAATACTCACTCCCACCCAGAGAATAACCCCATCCCAATAAAATGATTGGCCTGTCATCAGTCTTTGGATCTCCCAATTTTGTACCTCCGTGTAGAAGAAAGCCAGCCAAGGGGAAGCACACCATCTCCTTGAAAGCCCTTTCTGTGTCAGGGAGCAGGTCCACATGCATAGGCATTAGCACATTGCCGGTGAATTTCACTTTTTTTCTTCAAATGTCCAGCCTTTTCTATCACTCTGTTCAGGAGAACAGTTATTTAGGAAAAACTTTTCATGTGTAATCCCACTACAGGAAAGAATAAAAGGAAATGGAAGGTCTATGGGAAACATAGGCATGGACTGTTCTGGGTAGACTCTTCTCTGCACTATTCTCTTTCACATCTCTTAGGATTTGGCTCCTGCTTAGCTGTCAATCATCAAAAAGAGGAAACAACTAAATATTTATGGTATTATTGTAACAGACGGTGACACTTCATTGTTGCAGTCAATCTGTACATTAGGAGAGAAGATGTGTTTATATCCTTACACCAGCCCAGTGGATGCTGCATGAGGAGAGGAGCATGTGTGTGTGTACAGAACTCATCATCCCTGCTGCTTGGATGGCTCTGCCCTTAACACTTTTCCACTCTGCTTGAGATGTATCCCTCTCATGATGCCGGAGTCATCATAAAGAGGTGTATAAAAAGTCATTTAATCGTTATGAATGCAGTGTGCTCGAAGCTGAAGGGAAGTAGGTGCCTAACACCGGGGAAAGCTGGGGTACACACTTGCAGTGTTCTGCCCCACTTTCTCAAGTTCCCTATAAAAGCACAGCATGCAGGACAGATTAATGTGTTCAAATTCTGCCATTGGGGATTCTGAGGTGTTACCTCAGAAGACCCTGCAAGCAGCTTGATCTGCTGATGTTCATTGCTTTAAACAATAAGGAGGGCATAACTTGGAAACTAACAACAAGCTGGTGCTAAAAGTGAAAGTATAAAATAAAAGTCAAGGGTTTGAGCAGCATCCCTATGTAAGCCTGATTGACATGATATATTGAAGAGCCTTCTACAGATGAGCCCATCAGCTCACTAGCATCGGTGCTTTTCCACTCCACTTACACCAGAATAGTCTTCCCTGGGCATTCAAGTACGTGCATGATTGTAGCTGATAGGATTCACTTTACAATGCTTATGGTTAAAAGTTTAGTTTGTTTTCCAACAGCAAAATGCAAACAGAAAAATGCAAAGTGAAGAGAAGGATACTTACTTTAAAAAATTAATTATTCTGGTGGAGGGGAGTTTTGCAAGCTTATACCAGCTAAATATTTTATACTCACTTCCCTATATAGATCAGTGGGATTGAAGCATGGATCTGATTTTGGCAGAATCTCCTAGATTTTATCCCCAGATTTGAGACTGGTTCCTTCCATAGTCCTGGGCAAACTGCTTAACTTCCGTGCTGCAGCTTCCCTGACAGCAGAGCGGTCCCGCCTTCTCTGCAGCTCTCATAGCTAACGTGTTAATGTTTGCAGAGAGGAATCCTGAAGATGAAAGACTTGTACAGTAGGCTTGGGCTGCAGGCGTTTTGGGGCCAGGACCCGGGCTGCAGGTGTGTTTGTACAGTGGCTAACACACCACAGCCACAGTACTGTGGATAAAGAAGTATGAAAAGCCAGAACAGAGTGATTGCAATCACCCTTTGGGTTTGCGGTGAAAGGAGAACAGCTATCCTTCCTGTTGGTCCTCAGAACCCCCTCAGAGATCCTTCTTTTGCCAGCCTTCCAATTTTAGAGCTCTCATATCTACACCTGTTGACTTCCCTACTCCTCTTCCCTATTGACCAGCCTCTGATCCTCCAGCACAAGGATGTCTCTAAGTTTCACATGCCCAGATTAAACCACTCAGAGGCCAAGAACGAACTATTATGTAGGACCATCTGATACAAACTGACAGTGCTTTCTCTGCAGAATCCACCCCTGTGCACAGAGGATAAGATACTCTTTCCACACTAGGATGCCCTGAGGTTGCTGCCTGTGTGCTGTTTGGCTAGAGATTTCGACCAAGGTTTACTTTTTGGAAAAAAAAGAAAAAGAAGAAAGGAATGGCTATGCCAGTAAAAAAAACCTGGGGAAAGGACTGGAAGCTGTCCTTTCCAACAACTGAAGTTGTTTTGCTTCTGTTTGCTGTTTGCTTTTCACCTTCTCCAGGCAGTGTCCTTTCCCAGAAATTAGTCGTCTCCCAAGGCATGCCCTGCTCCCTCTTCTCCTGACGGCTGGTTGTGCACACTGCTTGCCAACTGGGCAAATCCATCATCCAAAGAGTGTTTCGCTGCGGTTCCTCCTCTTGGCTGCTCGAGAAGGTGTGTTGTTTGCTTTACCTAAGTGCTCCCAGGGCCTAATGCTTCGTTGTTATGTACAGACCATTTCTGCTGTCATGAATCATGTTTTACCACCCCTGTGCTTTTACTTCTGCACCAGGCTCTTTTTTTTCTTTCAAGCAAACACGTTTGAGTTTCCGTGTTTGCCGCTGAAATGGTGCACGCCGGGTACGCAGCACAGGCTGAGTAATTCCTGCCGTCCCACCGCTGCTGCGATCAGTAAACCTACCTCTCGCCCCAGGAGCTGCAGACCATTTTTTTCCTTACAACCAAAGGTGAATTGATTCAGCGCAGCCTGCAATAATTTTGCCAAATACATATAAAGAAAAAAAAATTTTCACTGAAAAAATAATTATGCCGTCAAGAAAAATATGCCCTTTTCTTATCTTATCTGTTGTGAGTAACTCAAGCTATTTGCACAACGCCTTGTGCTAGGAAGGAGTTGTTTGTACATGTTTCACTCCCTTTTTTCCAAGTTTTGAATTTTGAATGAAATCTTTCTCTTCAAGTTCCTCCTCCCTGCGAAAATGTCATGGTTTCTCTTTCCTGTGCTTCCCTGGAGGTTGGACCAAGCCCTCCCTCCAAAGATCCTTTCGATGCAGATGGTTTTCTATTAATCTTCAAACCGCTTTGGAGAGCTCTCTGCGTCTGGCAGCGCTAACATCCCCTCTCCCTCCCGTCCCACCCACTTAGCCTCAGCCTAAGAGCCCTTAACAAATGACTCCCAAGGAATTTAAATGGCTAACGCTCGCTGGCCAATAAAGAGATACATAAACTGTATAACCAGGTTACACAGCTCCTGCCATTAGGAAGAAAGGTTGCTCGGGCAAAGGCGCGAGTCCTCTTAACCTGTCGCACTTCGATCGCGGGTCCGGAGAGGTAAGGGAAATCTTGTTTGCTCTGTAGGGCTTTTTATCTGGTTTTCATTTATCAGCGAGTTGAGACTGAAAGTATGTCATTGTCAAGGTATCAGGTTTGGGGGCTGTCTTCCTTATAGAGGGTCCTAAAGAGTTGTTTGAGAAGGAAGCAACTACTTCTAAGCTGGAACTATGAGCTCGACATGTGAATATCTAAAAGAATTTGCATAACAAATAGCAAAGAGAATGCCAGAACAGTGAAAACTAAACCACTGGTATTTTTGACAGAGGAAAACAAATAAAATCGTGTCAGATATTTTTTCTACTATCTTAAATTAATGATGTGAAAGGTAGCCATTTACAACAGCCTGATGTTGTTTTTTCAACTGGTCTGTCTCAGCCATCGTCTGTTTGTGCTGCCTGGTATTTTGTTCTGCTTTTTCAAGAGATTGACATAAAAATCAAGCTTTAAAAGTGTGTAATCAGCTTTAGGTACAGAATTTGGGGCTTGTAGATAGAAGGTGGCTAGAAAGGTTGAGCAAGCAGGATATATATGAAAGTATATTAACACAAACTAATCTATAACACTCATTCTGCATACTGAAAATTTGTTCTGATATTCTTCTATTGATATTCTACTTAAGCAGTATGTGAAATGTTTAAGGCTTGTATATGACATAGGACATGTGACATTAATCTGTTCACCCTTATTTATTAATTTATTTATTTATTCATTTATTGCTTTATTGGGCTCAGTGCTGGTAATGATAGTGAAGTTTGAACCTATATGTAGAAAAAATTAGTTGAACCTAAAACCTTTTTTTTTAAAAAAGGAAATGTAGTTGTTGTATGTAAGGTTTGATTAATACCAATGACAAAATTATCCTTCATATGTGGGCCAGATGCAGCAGATGTGTATAATGGTGTCCTGTCCTGAGCTAGGTAGGCTTGAAGCTGTGCTTCAAAATGTGTGTGTAAAGTTCTCCTTCATCCTTTGCACACCCAGGCTTGCCATGGATGACAACCAGTGCCTGGAGCGTGTGAGGGATGTCATGGCAAAATGTTACAGCCATCCCTTGCGACGGTCCATGGCCTGGCAGGCTGGGTTGTAGAAAGGGCATCTTTTTCAATCGTATTATCACGGCTGATCTCTGAAGGCCTTCACACCCAACGCAGTTCATGGTGGCACATGTTGGTGTTAGCTGATGCTGTTGCACCAAAGACCTTGCCAGCGTCTGAAAGAGTTGAGAGAGATTTTTAATTAAATTAACAAAGTTAATCTAACAGAACTGCAAACCATGGCCTTTTTGCTCAACAAGACAAGACCATATGACTGTCTGTCAGGAGCTTGTTGTAACGTTGTTGGTTTGATTATTTTTCCATGGCTTTCTCGTATAGCTCTGCACTGTATAACCAAGATTAGATAATGTGTTGGATAAAAATAAAGTTAACAAAGGAGGAGCCATTTTGCTACTTTTTTAAATCATTCCTATTCAATTCTGCATTTCGGTTCCATTCTTTGCTGAAGAAATTATATTGAATCAAATGTTGCTTCTCTCCTTTCTTCAGCTTTTAATTAAAAAAAAAAAAAAAATCCCAGTTAAGGTCAGCAAAAGGTGAATTTCAAATGACATGTCTCTCAAATCCCACTCCTTTTCTGAAACGCATAGAAATATCATTTCCAAACCCTAGACCCTAGGTATTTCCAACTGAGCTGTAATTTAGGTAGACTTAAATTGTCTTGAATTAACCCAGCACAGGAATGGTGCCTCCTGAGAGAGTCCCTGCCTTGGTTAAACATTTTTTTAAATTTATAATATTAACCCTGGGCACAGGTAACGAGTGCTGAAAATATCTTCCTTGTACTTGTAAACCTTGTTTCTCAATTTCAATCCAAGGCTCAAAGGTTTGTCCAAACTTCTTAGATCAGAGGTCAGGTACAAATTGCTGCACTTTGCAGCTCCTTTCTGCCGATATGACAGAATTTCACAGCAAAGACGATTGCCTTTCATCCCCCTCTCCTCCGCACATGGGCAACGCCAGGCAGTTAAAAGCGTGATATGTACAAGTCAGCCATTGGTACCTGAGTTTAATAAATAACTAACTGGGTTTCAGTGGTGCAAGGTGCATATTATAAAAGGGGTCAAATGTCAGTGCACAAAGGAAAAAAAAAAAACCACCACCCAGCCACTGACTAAGCCAAATGCTTTGAGTTTAATGTATTTTCAGGAGCGAACATTCACATCCCAACTGCCGTTTGCTTTATGCTGATTTTCATTTCTGTGACCTGAGGGGGAGGGAACACGTTGGGCCACTTTCAGCTTTCCCTGAAATCTCTGCCTCCTGCCGAAAGCAGGGCTGCAGGTTGGGCCCCCCGTTGTTGCAGTGTTCACATGGTGAACACAAAACTAAGAAAGCTGCAATAAAAATAGTGCACAAGATTAGGGTGAACTGAAAAGTTTGAAGCTATTTTTATTTTTACAAAATTAACTAAGCGGGTAGACTTTGTATGAACAGGCAGGATGTGTTATGTTTCGCTCTGGGATCTCCGGAAGAGTTAGCTGAAAAAGTTAGATCAGAAAGGCTGAAAAGGGAACTGTAGTTCATGAACTTTTTTAGATACTCTTGGTTACACTGTAGAGTGGAACATGTAACTGTAAAGTTTATGTAGACAGACAGACAGACGGACAGAGTGTTCTGCATTATAATAACAAAGAAAAATCACACGCACATGCACACATATCCCTACTCCACAGAGTTCAGCAAAGCCATTCATAGACATTTTCAATGATTGAATTAAATGATCATGTTCATATATAAAATTTTTCTTTGAAGAGGCAAGAAGTGAAATAGGTGAATGCCTTGTCTTTCCTGTGTAATAATTAACAGATGAGTCTAGTTTTGTTTTTCGCTTGCAGAAGATCGTTTTTCCTGTCTTCCTTATGGCAAAAGCTTGCAAGCTCCTAGTCCACGCTGAATGAAACACTTCTTCCTTTCCTAGAAAGAATGCTTTTTAAAGCAGACAGTTAATGAGGAGGACACAGTTATCTGTACCAGCATCTCTGCAGAGAACACTGTTTAATTGCATTTGTGGTAAACAAATGCTGCAAAAAGCTTCCCATCAAGTACAGCCCATCCAGAATAGGAAAGACTTGTTACATATTGAGTGACTACATTGCCCTTTATTTATATGTCACACGTTTTCCTGTCTGACCATGGTAATAATAGACTTTGTTGACTAGATTGAAATATGGGAATTTGGGGAGAAGGGAAAGGTTGTGTTGTTTCCTGATTTGGAAAGCTGATAAGAACGATTACACAACCCATCTCTCATCTTCTCAGCTTTCCTCAACATGTGGCTTCAATATCTTGCAGGATAATAACTTCAGCCTCAGCCAGCAACCAGTCCTATCAAAATAGCTGAGAGTTACGGAATTACTTTGAGTTGGGATGGGTAAAAGATGGAGCTGGGGCAAACAGTACAACACATGGGTTACACAACTTGTTGGGACAAAGTTCTGAATGACTTGCAGCAAAGTGCATTATAAAATAAGGGAGGAGACTGGGTTTCACTTACCCAAACTTCCTTCAGAAGTGGTTTATGCTGAGATGGTTGGTTTGGCACTGCAGTAGTGTAAAAACACTCAAGAAACACACACTGCATTGACAGAATTCACATTGCAGAGGCAGAGAAAATAGCAACCATGTTGGTAGGATGCTCTGGGTGTTGGTGCTTTGGCACATCAATAACTTTTTCATCAGCATCGCTTCCTTCTCACCATGGGAAAACCATATATGCATGAAAAGAATCTTCGCTTGTGAACATCAAAAAGCAATAGCAAGAAGTGCCAGGAAAATTTTCTCACTTTATTATTTGAGATATCATCATTGATATCTCATTGAACAGCATTTTTGCAGTTTCTAGGCCAGAAGGTCAGGTCGTTGAGGGACCTCCATCCTGGGAATGTTCACTGCTGGGCACTGATAGTGCTTATGGGTAACGCAAGTGGAACCTTTGACAGCCTTTGCATGATCACACTCCAAATTAAATATGCCTTAGAAGGATGCAGAGAGAGTTGATAACAGAATAGGCAGGAAGACTGCACAACAGAAGGTGACTTTATTTTGTAGGGAATAATCATGTCAGCTTAATTTTTTAAACTGTATATAAAATTGCTGTGAGGTAAGATTCATATGGCTAAAGGAACTGCTATAATATGGTTAAGATAATTAGATCTGTAGTTGTTATTATTCTCAATGATAGTGATGAAAATAAGAAGTTTAACCTTCAAATCCTAATCTGAAGTTGTAGCCAATTTTGACTGTACAAATTCAGTCTTCAATTATATGATTAGCATTCAAGTTTTAACCTGGGAAATTCCAGGATGTTAATTTACAGAATAATTTCATCCGTTTTCCTCCTGAAAGGAGCAAGACGTAAGAGAACAGGTTTATAGTAATTTTGTTGCAGTTTTTTAAGCCAAGTACATTGCTTTTGATTGGTGCCTGGAGGACATAACCAGTCCCTGCAAGAGTTTTAAGGCAGGATTTTCAGTAGTGCTCATCAATGTCTTAAATATTTCCTTACAGGAGTCGTTAGGGTCTTATAACTGATGTCAGGGGAGAAGTGCTAGATGCTGAGTACTGTTGGAAATATCACCCTTAATTTTCTGTTTCTTTATGTTCCTTCTTTGAAGAGAACACAATCAAAAGATGGAACCAAAAGGTTTTGGTGTGTTTTAAGTGGAACCAACCATTTTTAACGTGCTTAGGCCGCTTAAGACAAATTTAAGCAACTGAGAATCCTGCATGGACCCCCACTGCAGCAGCTGCACCCTGCAAACTGCTTTTCAGGCCCAGAACATTAACTTGCCCCATACAAAGGGAATATGACTAACTGGCCAGAACAAAACCGAAGTTTCAGCTTGAACTATGAACTCTTCCACTGAAAGCAGTGGCCAGACCCCCGATGATAGGCCCTACGGTAGGATGCTGAGTGTCACGATTAGAAGTGGGAATTTCAGCAGCTAGCCTGGGGATTTGGTCAGCCAGTCTTATCTTACCCCTTAGGTACTTTACACTGCTTCTCTTTACATTGAAGTATAGTACTTCTAGTGGGCAGAGAGCCACTGCTGCACATGCTCACGCCTGAACGTACCTGGGAAACGATGTGGTGCAGCAAATGCCGCTGCATTTCCTTGGGTCCCATGCAGCACCTAAGCCAAAAGGGTTCTCCCAGGTGACCTTAGCTGGAGATGGACAAGTTTGGTTGCCTTAATTCAGGCACGCGCAGGACGATGAGAATAGGCAGTGCTTCAGCGGTGCTGGCAGCAGGATAACCTGTGCAGCAGGCAGACGTGTCGTCACCAGTAACTCGCGCTGATCTGGTCTGTGAGATTACTCTCCCAAGCTGCTCGTCACAAGCTACTCGTCCAGCCTCTTGCCAGCTGATGTTCCTGCCCCTTCAGGTCTGCTGATGCAGTTCACCACTTTCTCCACAGAGTTTTGCTAAAATGATCCAGATTAAGAAAATCCACCTTTTCAAAGCATTTAACCTAGGCCTGGGGCAACTTCTTCACCCAGTTCCGCTGCAGGTAAAGCAATGTGTCTGACACACTGCAGACATTGTCATGGCCTGCTGGCCTCAAGTATTGCTTTTTTTGTTAAAAGTCTGAAGGTGTCATCCATCCCTAGTAACTGTCCCTTTCCAGTATGAAAGACTTTCAGAAAAGGTCCCTAGCCAAAAAGCTGTGCTCAAATGCTGCACTCCCTCCTGCACGGACCCACCACAAGATTCAGCTTCAGACATCTGCGTTTCGTTAGCGACAGCCGGTAGGGAACCAAGCGGTGGTCCAACTCCTGGTGAAAACCACACCGAGGACTAGCCTTTGACACTTGAAATATAAATTAATTTGGAGTCAGGCAAGGTCTTTGCATGGATTTTTCACCAAAGATCGGACCCTTTTTTCACTGCGCCTGCTGCCTGCCGCCTGCCGCCTGCCTGGCGTCTGTCTGCGCGGTGCATGGAGAAGAGCCAAGGACACTGCTTCCAGCAGGATGTCTCCTAAGCTGATTGCAAGCAGAGGGCAAAGCCTTCTGCTGGGAAGCACATGGGACAGCAGCGAGCGCTTGCGGGGCCAGTGGCTACATTGGGCAGGTTCGTGAAAGAGGTGGGACTTTCTATTTCACCATTAGTTTTGGGAAGGGGCACCTTGCATGCCAGCTCACTGCCATGGCTGCGGCTGCAGGACTGCGAGGCTGGCCCTGGGTCCCGCAGTTGGGCACGCCATGGCTCGGCTTCGGTAACAGTCCCAAAGACACCGGCTTTGTTCAGCTCATTTATGCAAATAAATCATAGGAAAGGAGTGACAGTCTTGCCAAGAAAAAGAAAAATTATGTGTAATGGTACCACAGTTATCTTTAAAAGGGGAGGTAACTTGCACATTACACATGAAGCAATGCTCGAGCTGCTACTTTATTTTGAATTGACGTGACTCCTGTGTTTTTCTGTTCAGCTGATAAATCTGTAAAGAGGCAAACTGGGTTTTCAGCAAGAGCATTTCTGTGGGTGTCTGATGTTTGTGATAAAGTTATACAGTTGTTCTTAGTGAGCTGCTGTTGTTGTTGTTGTATAGATTTTCTATATCTAAAGACGCCATGAGAAAAGAGTCAGCTTTTAAAAATAAAGAGCTTTAATGGCAGCCACGCTTCCAGAACTGCTGCTCAACATCAGCAGCAGGATTACAATTTGCCTGTATTATTTCAACTAAAAAAACTAGAAAGGTCACATTTAAACCAGTAGCTGTTATTTCCCTCTGTCAACAGAGTGTATTTAGTTAAAATTTCATCAGCTGACCTTCCCTCTCCAGCAGCTGTGGCTTAAAATGCAAACCCGTGGCAGTCGTGCAGTGCCCGTGAGGGCACGCCGTGTCAGCTCGGCGGTGGTTTGTACAGTCCAGCATCGGCACCTTGGGCGCGGGTGTCCCCGTCCCCTCCTCACTCCAGCTATCCCAGAGCCAGCAGGTCTCCCTGGGGTCTCCTGCTGCCTGCCATGGTGCTGGCACCCGTCCCCGTGCCCTGTGACCACCGGCGGCTCTGTCACCCGCAGAAGGACACATGATGCCACTAAATCTGTGCCACACAAAACTGGAGGGATGAATTAAGCACAAACGTAAACAACCCCATTTTACAGGAGCACGTGAGTGGAATGGACACACGGTTGCTGCCGCAAGGACACCGGCTGGGTCCCCGTGGTCTGGCAGATGTTAGCATCCATCTAACGTGGCATTGAACAATCAAGCAGGCTTTACCTTTTTCTGAGAAGAAAAGAAGCCAGTCTTGTTTCAGTCCTGATAATTAGTCATTTAAAACTTAGTTGTCTCCAGAGCACAACCTTTCTCATTAGCCGTTAGTATTTTTGTCTGTCTCTCTTTTATGAATCTTTATCATTGACATGTGTACCTTCCTCCTCAGAGACTAGAAAGCAAGTGCTTTTATTCATAAGACACTACATTTTAATGTAGCTTAAATTTTTGCCTCTTCTAGCATTGATCACACTTGGTGGATGTACTGAAATCAGTCTGGCTTTATTAAGGCCACTAAACCTACACTGTTGTCTCATGCCTTGTGTACACGCACAACACATGGTAGCAAGTTTTCACAACCAGTTTACTGTAGGCTAAAAAAATGCAAAAGTAGGGTTGAACACTTTGGAAATAGGTATTTCTGAAAACAATTTTCTCGAGAGTGATTGCTTTTCAACATGAAAAGGTCAGGTTGTGTTGGCAGCCCATTTTGTAAGGCAGTAACAACACGATGAGAGAGCTCTCAGACCAGACACGCCTGCGTTTTTTCCCATCAAGGTAGATGATATCTGAACTTTGTGAAGGTGTTGTGCCACATGACAATGAATGTTAAGTGTGTATTTAGCTACATCAAGTAGGACTACATGGGCTCTATAATTGTCTTAAAGAGTATACACTTATGAAACCCAGCTCTATGGAGCTGCACAGAAAATAAATAAATAAATTTGATTATGAATCTTGATTCCAAATAAATTACATAGGGATAAATGCATTTTAGGGTCACAAAGAATTTTTAATTATTCACTATCACAAACAATGTATGGTAGTATTTGCAGCAAAGGTGGCCATCAGCACTTAGCAGCATCTTCAATGTACAGTACAACTTCCAATACTAGAAATCATCCTGCTGGTGCAATGCAAAGTGCTGAAAAACATGCCAGTTCCTGGATGGCCACCAAATTACCAGCTGGTTTCTGGTGGGCAGGGGAGGCTTTGCTCCATTTCTCCTTTATCCATAGTCCCGGTGCCCATCTGTAGCCTTCTAGACTATAGCCCCAGCAGCTGAGCCCTGCAGATAAGAGAATACAGAGACTTTTATTTTGTAAGTTGACCTAAAACTGATGGTAATGACTCATTTCTAAACTTACTCAAACCTGGGGAGATAAGTAATTCACTTGCCAACAGGTGGCCCATGTAAAGGTAATGATTATGCCCCAGTAAAGTGTTTGTTTAACAAGCTTTGCTTTTATTCAGGGAAAGGTGAGGTCACATTTTTGGGAACAAATTGTCAAGTGAAAAATGAAAATGTTTTTCTCTGCCTTAATTTTTTTAATTATGTCAAATAATTCCCAGGAATAAAATGAAAATGTCTGACTGTGACACATTAAAAAGGGGCAACATTTGAATCTGAGAAAAACATGTTTATCAACAACATTTTAAAGCAAGAAGTGATCAAAACTGATGCACTTCCATAAAAGACCTGGCTTCAAAGGAATTATGTTTTCTGAAGTAATGCCTGGGCAGCACCATCACTATTACTGCCCTCCATCTTCTCTGCCTCCCCCTCTGCTCTCCATATTTTTAAATTTAAATGGCTCAGAAGCATCAGTGTTACACCCATGACCCAAACATACCTGCAGGATCAGGCCCTACCGCAGGCTGAGGCTCAGAGGTCTGGTTTCCCAAACCCAAATGCATTTAGGAGCTGAACCACGCACAGTAGTGTTTGCCCTGGTTGGTGCAGAGGCACCACTGGATACAGACCAGCACGATTCTGGGCAGCTCATGAGCTTTACTGAAAAAAATCTGAGGTGTTAAGGTTAGTAAGATTTAAATGGGTTTTGTGGACCCTACAAATCAGACTCAGGTGCCTAAATTTAGATCCCATATTTCTGTGGACTTGGGCCTACTGTACTTGTGAAAGACCTGACTGCATGGTAACCAATGCACTGAAAATGGCCAAGCCATTCTAACAAAGGGTATATATCAGAGTCCTTGTGGGACAAAGAGAAACCTGGTTCCACTGACTAACACAACTACATAGGATAAATAAATCTGGATGAAGCTTTGTCCTTTTTGTGGAAAATAAGCCTATCAAACCTAGATTGGGAACATTCCTCATAGCGGTTTGCAGAGTTTCCTACAGGGACCAGTGTTTGTTGACAGTTCCACCAGCAAACAGGTCATGAATGCAAACCATGGCAAATAAATTGTCGGATGATGCAAAGGCTGATGGAGTTGTAAAAAACAATGAGGAGGAGCCAATGGTTTAGCACTCAGTAGGTGGGATCTATTCAAAAAGCAGCTGGGTTAGGGCTGAACGCAAGGTTGTAGCATTTAGGAGTAACAAACACAAGGCATGTCTGCTGAATTTGACATAACCCCAGCAAATCATGCTTCTGGAAAGGACCTGGGGTTAGAATTGTCAAAAAATGTCCACATGGTTTGCTAGTGAGAAGGTGTGGAGTAACAGGCCTTGGCAATACAAAGACGAGGGAAGAAGAAAGAGGGATGACCTTCATCCTGGTATATAGCAAGGGTGAAAAAAGGCTGGAAGCTTAGAGAACTGCCAAAAGAGCCACAAAAACAATTTTAGGTGAAAAAATTACTGATGGTGAAGAAATTCAGGAGTTCAGCCTGCAAGTTTTATTAAAAAGACAGAGCTGTGGCTTGATTACACAACTTAAATATCAACATAACGCAAAAGCAGAGGTCTTGAAAGATTCTTTAGTCTATTAGAGAAAGGTTTAACAAGTAATCCTATCTGGAAGCAAAAGCCAGACAAATTCTCAGGAGAAGTACAGCACACTTGGCTTGTCTGAGGGAGTAATTAGCAAACAGCCATAAAGGGAAGTGGTAGGGTCTACAGCTCTTCTATTTCTGAAAACCAAGGTCCTTATGGAAGATACAATTTGCTTAGATAAATGTTATAGGACTAAATGTGCAAATAACAATAAAATATAATGGTCCACATCATATACAATCACTCGTATTAAATCATCTGACGGACCTTTCCAGCTTTAAAAGTCAATGAATTAACTACTCTCTGAGTCCCAAAATGTCCTATTTAATTGTGCCCAGAGAGGATGCACACTGTCTTGCAGTTGTGATCATTGGCTTGGTCATCTTGTCCTGTATGTCTGCATTTCCTGCTCTCTGCCTGTGTTCAAATGCAGAATGAGGTTTCTGAGATTTGCCTTCTTCTTGCGGCTTGTGGGGCTGTGCTGGCCGCTTGTTCTAAAGCAAGTTGCCTGTTTTAAGGGAGTGATTCTCTTCAGCTTTTGTGAAGTTCGGTTGTACTAACAGAAGAGACAAACACATCAGACATTGTACCACAAGCAGCAGGCAACTCAGAAGCTTGCCAGATCGCCCTTTGCACAAGAGAACAAGAACTACTACCCCCTGTAGTATCAATGTTCAGGCTGGTGTGGCTTGTTCATCTGCTTTTCTGCAGCCTTAGTCCCAGTTTGAAAAATGAACTTGAAGGACAACTATAGGAAGACATAAGAGAGGGGTGGGATTCTGGTGGTAGCTAACAGCTTCTAATGGGTGTCCTCCTTCTTCCCTTGCCCAGGCTTTATCAAGCTGTGAATGAGTTTGACACCATGACCGCTGAGGACTCCACTGCAAGGATGAGCAACGAGTCCTCCAATGTGGCTACCACGAAAGTCCCTGAAGGCGTTGCTGGTGCACCCAATGAGGCAGCTCTGCTGGCCCTCATGGAGCGCACTGGATATAGCATGATCCAGGAGAATGGGCAACGCAAGTACGGTGGCCCTCCTCCGGGCTGGGAGGGCCTGCACCCTCCTCGGGGCTGTGAAGTCTTTGTGGGCAAAATCCCCCGCGACGTCTACGAAGATGAGCTTGTCCCTGTGTTCGAGTCCATCGGCCGCATCTACGAAATGCGCCTGATGATGGACTTTGATGGGAAGAACCGCGGCTATGCCTTTGTGATGTACACACAGAAGCATGAGGCAAAGCGTGCTGTCAGGGAGCTGAACAACTATGAAATCCGCCCTGGCAGGCTGCTGGGGGTGTGCTGCAGTGTGGATAACTGCCGGCTCTTCATCGGAGGCATTCCCAAGATGAAGAAGAGAGAGGAGATCCTGGAAGAGATTGCCAAGGTGACAGAAGGCGTGCTGGATGTCATCGTGTATGCCAGCGCCGCAGACAAGATGAAGAACAGAGGCTTTGCCTTTGTGGAGTATGAGAGCCATCGAGCAGCGGCAATGGCCAGGAGGAAACTCATGCCGGGAAGGATCCAGCTGTGGGGACACCAAATTGCTGTTGACTGGGCAGAACCAGAGATAGATGTGGATGAAGACGTCATGGAGACTGTTAAAATCCTCTATGTGAGGAATTTAATGATTGAGACCACAGAGGACACCATTAAAAAGGTCTTTGGGCAGTTTAACCCTGGCTGTGTAGAGCGGGTGAAAAAAATACGTGATTATGCCTTTGTGCACTTTACAACCAGGGAAGACGCCATTCACGCCATGAACAACCTTAATGGTGTTGAACTGGAAGGCTCGTGCCTGGAGGTTACCTTGGCCAAGCCAGTAGACAAGGAGCAATACACTCGTTACCAGAAAGCAGCAAAAGGAGGGGCTGCAGCAACACCCGAAGTAGCTCAGCAACCTAATTATGTTTACTCTTGCGATCCGTACACACTAGCGTATTATGGATATCCGTACAATGCCTTGATCGGGCCCAACAGAGATTACTTTGTGAAAGGTTAGTAAGCACAATTAGGGGATGCATGGGCAGGTTTGATTTCAGGCTGGTGCAACCCAAGGTACCTGAGCCAAAGGACAGCTGGGGCTATGCACTTTTTTCTTAAACGCTCTTTTATAGGTCTTTTTTACATATTTCTGTTCAGTCTCATTTTAATTTATGACTATACAGAGTGTATTTATCTGTAAATAATTGCTAGTGTACAGGCTAGTATGAGGGAAACATCAACAATATGGTTAAGGGTGAGCTAATGGACCAAGTACAGGACAGGGAAGAGAGGGATCTGTTTTTTATGAGTGCTGTACTAAGTCTGAGCAAGTCCAAGGACTCCAGCTTCTGGTGCTTCCTTCCAAAGAGCTGGATCCTAAGTATTAGAGATCAGACTCCCTTTGCCTTCTCCTGGAGATGTGGGTATGGTGACCTGGTCATCCAAAGGGAGGGATGTCAAGGAAAGCCTCAGCTGGGAGCTCTCCAGGTGTCCTTTGCCCTCCGCATTAAAATGACAGTAGTGCTGTGTCCTACGAGCAGAAAGAATCACGTGAGTGCAAAAGAATTCTTTTATTATGTATACTTTAATTAGTTATCAGTTACAGTCATTAAAAATTAACCAAAACCCAGTTATTAAAAAAACACTAGCAGCTGTAATTGGTGTTATAATTATCCTGTACTTATAGGAATTATAGTTTCCTGAAATTTAGTGTGCATTTCCATATAACAGGCAGTTTAGCATGAATATATTCTTAAAGCACCCACATAAACCAAGAAATATTTTTAACCCTAGTTCATCAAGAATTTCAGCTTTTTCTCGATTTCCATATTTGTACTTGCAATGAGCTACAAAGGAGTTAACTGACCATCTAAATAGTCCATCGTAGAGTGCATTAAAGATAAATAAAGGCAATATTTTGGGGGATGGGGTATATTCACATTACCAATAAAATAGCAGAGAAAACAAACAACACTACTAAAAATATATGCAATGGTGGGACAAGGCCGGTTAAAGGCCAGGTACAACTTTGGGCCATCTCTGCAGGGTCCCAGCACAGCCAGCTGAGAGGCTGGGTCTCCTCTGGAGGACAGCCGAGAGCAGAAGCTGTTCCTGCCACATAGAAATCACCCTGGAGGAGCCCCTCTCTCTGCTGAGTGCTTTCTACCCATGGCACTGGCCACGAGGATTGCATCAGTATAGATAAGCAGTTAACGTATGGTCAGAAACATCAAGAGCAAAACTCACGCAGGCTTGCTGGGTGCTTCTAAGGCCAAACTCTTCTGTTCTCCTAAGCCAGGTCACTAAGACTCGGATCAGACTAACTTCAGCAGCCTCATTTCTAAGCACGTGCCTCCCCATCTCAGCCTGGGGCCGTTCATGCTCCCCTCGGGGCTATCGCTCTCCGTTATTCACCATCCTCTTCTATGTTGTTATCATAAGCAGGCAGCATACGAGGCAGAGGCCGAGGTGCCGCTGGCAACAGAGCTCCAGGTCCCCGGCACTAAGACTCGGATCAGACTAACTTCAGCAGCCTCATTTCTAAGCACGTGCCTCCCCATCTCAGCCTGGGGCCGTTCATGCTCCCCTCGGGGCTATCGCTCTCCGTTATTCACCATCCTCTTCTATGTTGTTATCATAAGCAGGCAGCATACGAGGCAGAGGCCGAGGTGCCGCTGGCAACAGAGCTCCAGGTCCCCGGGGCTCCTCCCTGGGGGGATACTCCGCCGGCCGTGGCATCTACAGCAGGTACCATGAAGGCAAAGGAAAACAACAGGAGAAAGGATACGAGCTGGTACCCAACTTGGAGTTACCTGCAGTCAATCCGGTGGCCATTAAGCCCGGTGCAGGTTAGTATGTGCATGCATAATGAGGGGAGGTGAGCTCCCACGCCAAGCCCCGTGTCAGGCACGCGGGGACCCCTCCAGGGCCAGCCCGCGGCTGCAGCAGTGGGGACGGCCCTGGGGCTGGGGCTCGGTGCTGCCCTGTGCCAGATGCCTCCTAGCCCTGGCCAGGCTTTCTGCAAACAAGATGCACGCAGCGGGACAGGGGACATGAACATCTAGGACCTCTTCAGGCCAAAGAAAAAAAGGGCTGAAGCTGTGCCCACCCCTCCTGGCCCCTTTTGCACCTCCTCAGGAGGAAGCGGACTTTCCTCTCCATCTAGTCATGTACTCTAGAGCATGGTGATTAAGAGCAATCTTCCTCTTCTTTAATTTCTTCAGTGCTAATTTCGCCCGGGGAGACTCCTGCCCCAGATTTCCAGCCAGACCAGAGGTCTCCCCTGCTTAGTTCATATTTCTGCAGTGCTACAAGCCTGGGAAAAGGACCTGGGACTTTCCCATCACAGGAAAGTCCCTGGCTGAGGCAAGCTCCTCCGTCCCCACCGGTGGCACGGGGAAGGAGCGATGCAGGGAGCCCTCGGGGTCCAGCTTGCAGCGACGCAGTGCCTACAGGAGAGCTCTCTGCTCTGCTGGGCTGCGGGGAGCCAGCCCAAGGGCCGGGGCAGGGATCGCCCGCTTCCGCCACATCCTCAGCTGAGTATCTAGCCCTTGCCCTTCCCAGGTGAACAGGATGAAAGCTGAAGCCCTGCAAGTCCTCAAGATCCTGTTTGGAAATATTTTTATTTGGAAAAGCAGCCTGAGGAAGAAAGTCCTTGAAGGTGACGGGGGCAAGCCCTCTTGCAGAAATCCTCACATCTTCTCCCCATTCCTCCCTCCAAGAAAATTGTAACTGCAGGACCTAAGCAGTGTTTAATAATACAGCTGCAGTGGTTTCCCAAAACATGCTCCATACTGTCAGTGGAAAGTACAGCTTGCATCTAATGAAGGTTGTGAAGTGTTCTTCATAACAGCCAGATGAGACGACGTGAGAAGAGGCCTAGAGGCAAAGGCAGGCTGTTAAGATTACAGTCATTTCCAAAGGAAGATCAGACTTCCTGAGAAAACTACCCACTCACCATCAGAAAATATTACCGCTATGCATGTTTGTAAAGATACTTCAGGAATTTCAGGTATTAGTGAAGGATGCTTGAAAAGTGGGCTTTGAAATGCACACCTATTAGAGGTGTCTGTAATTCGTTCGACTGCCAAACCAAAGCCGGAAGCTCAAGTCTAAATGTTTCTACATTTGAAGCATGTTGAAATTCAGCTTTCTTTATTGGGTCTTCCCCTCTCCTATGGTTCCAGCACAGCCTCTGAGCACAGAAGCACCTGGTCTGTTTTCCCCAACCAGATCAGATGATCTAGTAAGAGGTACCACGTACAAGATTTATTTACCTCTGTTATTAAAAGGGGGTGACTCTGAAAGCACATTACCAGAACAGAGGAGTAGAGATGTACCAACTCTGCAAAGTTTTCTACTGTTTAGAGCAAGCTTAAAGCTCATTTCTTTGCAAATGGTTAGAAAACTCCTGAGAGGCCACCCCAATACCCCAGCTGCCTGTTACTGCTTTTCTGCCAGAAGTTGCCACAGAATGGAGAACATGAGTTCTCTGCCTTTGCTTCGGTGACAAATTATCCAGGTTATTTAAACCAGTTATAAAACTGGTTTGAGGTGACCAGATGGACTTAGTGTAGAAGGAGAACTGGAGAAGCTCATGGGTGGAGGTCTCTGCTTGAGGAAACAGTGATAGTCCACTGGTGGTGGAAACATCTCTGCCTGAAAGGTATCTGGTCAGTTCTCTTGTTGTAGTCCCCAAGATCAAAATGAGAGTACTGCTTGCTGGCACCTGTCCTTCCCACAGGCAGAATCACACACTTCCACATTGCAAAGTTTCATCCCAATGAAAGAAACCCACATGCATATTTGGCTTTATTTCTGACATATTGGCTGCACCTCCCATAGATGCCAACATCACGGCTTAGTCCATCATTTATTGATTACTCTGTTTTCCTTGTGAATAACCTTACTGTGAAAAGGCACACAAGATGTATTCTGAAGCGTGCCTTATGAGGCAACAGTGGAAACCACAGCATCACAGAATGGTTTGGGTTGGAAGGGACCATTAAAGGTCATCTAGTCCAACCCACCTGCAATGAGGAGGGACATCTTTCACTAGGTCTGGTTGTTCAAAGCCCCATCCAACCTGAACTTGAGCACTTCCAACAATGGGGCACCCACAACTTCTCTGGGCAAGCTGTTCCAGCGCCTCACCACCCTCATAGTAAAGAATTTCTTCCTTATATCTAATCTAAATCTACCCTCTTTCAGTTTAAAACCATTACCCCTTGTCCTATTGCTACAGGCCCCACTAAAAAGTCTGTCCCCATCTTTCTTATAAGCCCCCTTGAAGTGATGAAAGGCCATGATAAAGTGTCCCTGGAGCCTTCTCTTCTCCAGGCTGAACAACCCCAACTCTCTCAGCCTGTCCTCACAGGAGAGGTGTTCCTTCCCTCTGACCATTTTTGTGGCCTCCTTTGGACCCGCTCCAACAGGTCCATGTCTTTCCTGTGCTGAGGGCTCCAGAGCTGGACACAGGACTCCAGGTGGGGTCTCACCAGAGCAGAGTCAAGGGGCAGAATCACCTCCCTTGACCTGCTGGCCACGCTGCTTTGGATGCAGCCCAGGATGCGGTTGGCCTTCTGGGCTGCGAATGTACATTGCCGGCTCATGTCCAAATATTGTGATTATTGGGAACGTTCAGCAAAGCACACTTCTTCCCTAAGCAGTGCCACGAACCTCCATTTTGGACCACGTACAAACTCACCATCTCTGAACACCATCATTCTGACCGGAGCATTTTCCCTTTGTCTGAAAGACTGTAGCTCTAATCATTTTGCATTGTCCAATTTTGGCAGGAGGGAAAGTTCTCTAAAGAGCAGTTTCTTTTTTTTTGGTGTCATTAAACAGACTGATCCTGTAACAGAAAGATGGGATAAAACATATTTAGCCAAGTTAGTCCTGGGACATGCACAATAGTAATGAGCTGGTATTTCGCAGGATTGGCCAAAGGACGGCATACAGACTGGACCCGTTGCTGCCTGCAACTCCTGCAGTACAAACCACAATTTTCTTTCCCAGACAGCTCTGTCTATGGTAGCTACATGTCCGTTGATCTCAGCAGCTGGAGTGGGGACCCCACGGGGATGGTACATGCTCCCACCCATGCCTGTGCTCAGGCCACACTCTTGGCTAGCGGAGAGGACAGCAGTGGTCAGAAGGGGCTGTTTAAATCCGGGTCGCAGCTCCCAGTCCCCAGCAGGACTCTGGCCCTGGGACACCCGTGCCGGGAGCCTCGGGGAAATGCTGGGCACAGCAGGCAGCACCGAACCCATCACTGTGCATCAGCCATGGTGCTCCCACCCGTGGGGAGGGCAGACATGCCCCAGGTCCCCGGCTGGCACATGGGGCTACCTGCCCTGATGAGAGCAGCACAGGACTGCTGAGGGAGAGCCGCGCAGCCAGGAGGGAGGGCTCTTTGAGATGCGGTCCTGGAAACCCTCTCCCAACGCACCTGATGTGTCTGGTCTCTCCTAGTGGCCATCCCCGCCATCGGTGCCCAGTACTCCATGTTTCAGGCCGCGCCGCCGGCCAAGATGATGGAAGATGGCAAAATCCACACCGTTGAGCACATCATCAACCCTATAGCCGTCCAGCAGGACCCGGCTAGCGCAGCAGCCGCAGCAGCAGCCCCCCGCAGCAGCAGCTGTAATACCAGCCGTCTCAACGCCTCCCCCCTTCCAGGTGAGCTCAGCACATAAGTTCTGCTGCCCATACAACCCGCTTCCCATACATCCTGCTTCCCATACGTCCCGCTTCTCATACATCCGGCTTCCCACACATCCTGCTCTGTGTACCCAGGGTGAGAGGAAAGCCTGACCTCTTGCCCTGCTCCCATTCAGGAGATGCTGTTGAGGATGTTATGGTGCCCAACAGCCCTGCAGTTCATCTGACCTGTCTCAGGCATGTGTGCTTTGGGACAGCTGCTCTCCTCTTGTGGGGCACCCAAATCTGGGAGGGAAGGAACAGCCCCACACAACGGCATAACTCTCATTCAACAGGGCACACACTGCTCACCCTCCTGTTATAGGGGGTTTGCAATTCAAGGGGTGGAAATGCGATATTACAGCAACTTAAGCACTTTTTTTGAGGTCTGAACCCAATGCTTTCCATCCAGGGCCGCCCCATCACGCCGGTGTACACCATGGCTCCCAACGTGCAGCGGATCCCCACCGCCGGGATTTACGGGACAAGTTACGTGCCATTCGCAGCGCCTGCCACGGCGACAGCAACAATAGCCACGTTACAGAAGAACGCCGCCGCCGCTGCTGCCGCCGCCGCCGCTGCCTATGGGGGTTACGCCGGCTACATCCCCCCGGCATTCCCGGCCGCAACCATCCAGGTCCCCATCCATGACGTCTACCAGACGTACTGAGACTGCCAGCAGAGGAGGGCAGCGGAGAAACACACACTGAAGGAAGACTTTACTATTTATGAAGAAAGTACCGGCTGCGAAAGAGTAAACGTTTGGGCTCGGTAAACTGATGCAGAAAGTGAAGAATGTCATAAAAAAACGAGTTCGAAATATTTTCTACGCTTGAAGTTTTCACTAACTTTTTTAGGCTATTTTTAAAATTTAACATGCCTGTATTCATACATTTCTAAAGGACCTCAGTGCATCCAGCCCACCGCTGACATGCATTTATACGCATCCTAGTGGGGTTGCATAGGGTCTTTTTTTTTTTTTAGCAGTTATATTTTCAATATATTTGTGGTATGAAGGTTATTTTTTAGTAACTTCTGCACTCCAGAGATGTCTATTTTGTAGTGCCTTTAATAATATATCAGCTATATATTAAGAAGCACACCTGAGCAGCTAGGGAAAGTTTTAACAATATATTTTGAAGAATATATTCAATATTTAAAGAATACATACCTTAGAATTTTTTTTAAAGAAAAAAACAACAAGTATCTTATTTAAAAAATTATACTGGAAAGTGCAATTTGAAAAATGTGTGCAAGACCTCTGCATTTTTGTGCTGGCATTAATACAATCTGCTTGTTCCTATTTGAAATCAGAAGTAACTAATATTGCCTGCTTGGGAGAAAGAGAAAAGAAAAGCCTCCTCACACAAACCTCTTCACAGTGTGATTCGCAGGCTTGTGTTAAGTAAAGGAAAGGCTCTGAGTTTTCCTTAACAACTGGATTTTCTATTTATTGAAGCTACTTGTAGCTGGAGCATGTGCAGAAACGAGTAGCCAATATTTCTTGCGAGGTGTCTTGACTTAGATCTTCATCCAGTATAAAGCCTAGGCTCTTTTTCAACGCTCTTTATTTTATTCTTTGAAGTATATGTTGTAGTGACTGAGAATGTATGCTGCTGTCGGCAAGAGCAGGCACGCTCTCACCGAGAGGATGCGCAGCGTTACTTACCCATTGCTCCATCATGTTCCGTGAGAAATTTCCGAGGTGACTAGGGGTTGTAGCGATACTGGAATTAGTGAAACAGGGCTAAGCCTCCCTCCCAGCCTCCCTTCCACACTTAATACCACTTCTCCACAACTGGAGTTGTACATGCACATCAGGGGTGGGAGCGATTAGACCCGATGATTTTAAGGCATAGAAGTTGTAAATATCTTTTAATATACATTTTTAAAGTCGTTTTATGTTGCAAATTTACATGGTATGTGGTTTGCCACAAAACAAAAACCTTTTATTACAATGTTATAAAAAAGTTTGTTTTATTAAGAAGTAAATATATTATTGCAGTGTTTTGTGGCCTGTTTAAAGGCTTTTATTTAGTAGTGCGGTGAATGTAAAATATAGTAAAACAGTAAAGAAATATCTTGCCCATTGTATGAAGTGCATCAGCCCTGCAAACACAGCTCCAGTGACACAAGGTGTGAAGCAGGGAGCAAGTAAATGATGTTCCTTTACTTTCTGTGGTACAAGTACCAACTGAAGGGGTTTCGTATTGAGTACATTTTGACAACCGAATTACTTGCAGACCATGTCCAGCTCAGTTAAGTGACCTTTTAATACAAGTTTTTTCCTTGCCTTGAAAATGAGCGGTTGGTTTTTAGGTGCTCTTGCTCAGCCAAGCTGAGCTCTCCTTAACCCCGTTGACCCGTTAGCAAAAGCACTGTGAGGAGGTTAACCATTAGGTTGGACTCTGCCCCTCCGCGCCCCTTCCCCAGAGACTTTTATTGTCTGTCCCTGTGCTTCTGAAAGCGCACCCAGACCTTAGCCCCGACGCCCTGCCCGTTTGGAGGGCAAGAGGAGGTGACTTGGGCAAAGCCCCGAGGGGGAAGCCCACAACGGGGAGGCCGACGCTGCCTCCTCCAGCCCTCTGGCTAAGGCCTTGCACAACTCAACACTAAAGGTCGCCATGGGTCCATGGGCTCTGCACAAACACCCTTGGGGTTTTGTTGTCTAGTGGTTTGGTTCTCTGCCAGCCCCTTTCCAGCCCCACGCCATGGTCAACCCACAGAGGAGGGATGAAGGGTGGTGGCTCCCTTCCCACTCATCCTCTCCCCGACAGCAGGACGAGGGCCCTGCCGCTCACAGAGGTGGCAGGGAGAGTAAGGGGCCAAACAGGGCAAACCCTGAGGCACCCCAGGCCATCAGTGGGTGCTGCCTGTGCCAGGGCTGGAGCTGGCAGGAGCAGGCAGGACGCGGGGACGCAGGCAGCCGGGTTGCGCTGAGCCTCCTGCCCATGCCTTTTACACTTACTTCTAAACCATTTCATGTACACTACTACTGAGGTAAGTCCGATAACTTGAAATGTGAACATCTTTAGGTTAAGAACAAACAATTCAAAGAAAAAAAAATATATATATATATAAAAAAAACACTAGTGTGCCTTATTCTCAAAAGAGCTGATATTTTAGGTGTTTTATTGTATCTCTGTTCTCTGTACTGTCAGAAGTCTCTGAGTTTATTTAGTTCTTGCTCCATTTACGGTACATTTCTAGGATGTAGTGAATAAAGCATTCTTTAAAAATGGAGACTGTTATTTCATTGCAACATCCCACTGCCAGGTTTAGCCACTCCACCAAGGCTGTTCTCCCCTCCGAGCTGGGGAGAAGGTGTTTGGGACAGGAGGGGAGCAGGGTGCTGCGGCCGGCATCCCCGCAGGCTGCTGCGGGGAGGGGAGATGCACTGTCCCACTGGCTGCCCCATCCCACTGCCTGCAGAGGACAGTGACCTTCCCAACAGGCGTATTGGGCATCACCCCATTCTTCCAACAGTCTCTGATCAGCCTAAATCTCTTTTCACATCCAGTTTAGTCAGTGCCTGGATGTGGCTGGAGCTGAAGCTGGCATCCCTCCGTGCTTTCCATCCACCCAGCGCACATAACCCCCATGGGTAGAAGTGCTGTGGACTGGCATGTCGTTTTCATCTTGGCGTGCTCCACCCTTCAAATGCACAGAAAGCTAAGCTGCACGTCTTGGCAACATTTGCAGTCCTCCTGGCTGTACCCTTGGTGTATGTCCACCCATAGAAAATTGGCTGCAAATACCAGGTGTGGGGAGAAGAGCAGTGTGAGGGAGCAGAGGTAAACTGAGGCAGAGCAGAGAGATAGGAAAGGTGTTGGCCACCAAGGCAGGGCCTAGTGCTAGTGAATAATCTGCAGGAGAAGGAGACCAGAATAAATACTGCATGATAAATACATCTTTTCTCCTAATCCAATTAGGACAAGGCACTTTATGCCAACATGCCTTGGGTTTCCTGAAGTATACTAATCATGAGAGGTTTCCCTAGTCTTTTTTGTGCAAGGAAATGGAAAGAAAATACTTTCAAAAATTTTTTGTAGGATTTGGGGGTGGGGATAGAGTCCCCACCTGTTATCTCTGTGTAAACATTGGAGGTTTGGTTTAGGAGTCTGTGTGTCCCAAAAATCATTTCCACTACCAGGTCAATTTGTCTTGCTCAAGGCATGGGTAATCAACATGGTGCTAAAAACAGCTTTCAAGGACATATAGCCACATTAGGACTTCACTTGTCAGACAAATCATCAAGTGACTCAAGAAGACTAACGTCTTCCCCACAATCCATTGCTGGCCTTTCCACTCACTAGAGGTCCACCTTTGTTCACTTGGGCGAAAAAGAAACCACCAGCAAACCACAGCGCTTTACACGTGTTCAGACATGAGGCATGCCCTTCACAAAAAGCAACATTTTCCAAGTGAGGTGAAGCACTGTGCCACACTGAAACATGTTTCTGGCTCTTTCCTCTT